>NC_026004.2:91365049-91580483 GCF_000442705.2 Elaeis guineensis | reverse complement strand
CTCCAAGGGCGACTGATAGCTCTTCTGCGGTTCTTCTCAGGGATTGGAGTTCGCTGGAATCCCAAGCGGAAGTAAGCTGAGCCCCTCCAGCCAGCTGCCCTTGAAGGTGGGCAACTTCGTCGGTCGCCATCCTGAGCCTCCCTTTGTATTCATCCACCTGCTTGCGCCAGCTGGCCCGGTACGCATCATAGCTCGCCTCAGCATCCTGGAGCTGTTGCTGGAGGATGGAGACCTTCTTTGACCATTCTCGATCGCTGTCAGTCTGAGTCAAAAGCCAGGATGAGCTTCCTTCCAACTGACTAATCCTCTCCTGAGCGGCCGACAGCTCCACTCGGAGGGAACTGATCTTGGCAGCTTGAGCCCAAATTCGATCACTGGCGCACTTCCTGTGTTCCTCGAGCTCCCTCTCGAAGTTCACCTTTCTCCGGCTGTACTCCATGATCCCCTTCACGTGGAGGTTTCGAAAGCGGGTAGCCTCCACGGTGGCTTCAGAGTGGCTCTCCCTCAACCTGCAGAGTTTGCCTTCCATCTTCTTCGACCTTTTTATCAAATGGAGGACTTCCTTCTTCAGGCGCTGGATCGTGGACTTCAGCAGAATCCCCTGAGGTAAGGGAAGCGCTTCGGCAGGGCGCTACCATCGGGAGGTCAACGCGTTAAGATGCAGCTCATTACAAAGAAGAAGAAAGAAAGAAAGAAAAGAAGAGAAGAAAAGTCCCCCACAAGGAGGAGACCAATTTTATTGACTGAACATTTCTTGAAGACAAAAGAAAGAAGAAAAATGGCAATAAAGGAAGAATACAAGGTTAGAGGTCTCGGACCTCTGGATCAACGGGGGGACTCGGCACCTCTGGGGGGTGGTCCGCGGTGGCTACGACGACAGTGGAGGGTCCGACTTCATCCTCGGATGCCTCGTCCTAGAAGCTGAGGTCGAGCTCGGAGAATTTTATGACCATCTTCTCCTGGCAGAGCTCTAACCCTTTATTGAATGCGGCTTGGTCGAACTCAACCTTCAACTTCTTCATTTTGGTGGAAGCCTTGAACTCCTCCACCGCTTGACCCCTGGCCTCCGAGACCAGGGTCGGGATCTGTTCCACCATGTTGGCAACCTCGGCCTCCGCCCTCCTCACCATCTCCTCCCAGATGGCCTTCTGTTCCACCGAGGTCTGTCTCTCTCTCTCAATCGCCTTTCGGAGACCGACCGCCTCGAGGGTCATTTCCTTAAGGCGGGCAGCCTCGACCTGCTGACCTTCCACCGCCTTGTTTGTCGTCTCGATGTTGGCGAGAAGTTGGTGCCCGAGCTGCAAGGATGACCGGAGGGTCAAAATGGGAGCTGAGAAGTTAATTAAATGAAGAAGTGAAAGGAAAAAAGGAAGATGAATCTGCTTACCTCGAGGAAGGCCCCCAGCGAGTCCCAGACTCATTGTGCAGGATCGACGCGGACGATCCTCTGGATGACTTCGGGCAGTGAGCACCCGTCTACCAACTTTTTTATTAGGTCCCTGTCACTAAAGGGATCATCCCCCTGCTCCTCTTCAGAGCCGCGGGATTCTTCGGTGGCAACCCGACGACTGCCGACCCTGCGGGCCAAGGTCTTCCTCCTCTTCCTCCTCTCACCCCCTGGCACCTCCTCAGGATGGGTCTCTGAAGCGGGGACCTCGGTAGGAGAACTCAAACCCCTCGAGGAAGCCCGGGCGGCTGGAAGCTCAGTGTCTGCAAGGACGTCGGTGGCCGAGATCGCTTGGGCGGGCGCGGCCGAACTCATCCCCTCCACTCTGGTCTTCTTCGCCAGCCCAAAGGCCGCGGCGCCCTTTCTTTTGAGAGCCTTCAGGCCCCTAGCAAGCATCTGTGCTTCTTCGACGTCCATGCCTAAAAAAAAAAAAAAGAGAAGAGCGAAAAAGAAGAAAAAGAGAAAGAGGGCGTGAAAAAGAAGAAAAGAAGAGAAGTAGGAGAAAGAGAGGAAAGGAAAGGAAAAGAAGAAAAGAAAAGGAGAGATGAAATACTGGCAGGATCCAGGGGGCTCAAGCTGATGTTGAACAGAAACTGCTCCTTCAAGAGGTTAGGGAGAGAAAGAGTTGGATATTTGAGGAATTTCTGAGAGGCTTGATGATCGTCCCCCCCCAGGCTGGGCGTCCGGCGGATAGAGTCCCTCGGGGAGCCCCAAGGGGGCAACCCTAGCCTCAAGGTCGAGCATCGAACATAAAGAAACTTTCCCTTTCAATTATGGATAGAAGAGGGGGCACCTTTCAACAATCCCTTTCTACCGAACTGTGGAGAGAAGTACCACCAGTCCTTCACCATGGGATGATGCTTGAAGGTGTAGAAGTATCTAAACAAGGAAAGGGTAGGCTGGACTTCGACTATATGACAAAGAGAGAGGAACCCTATCAAAAACCTAAAGGAGTTCGGTGCAACCGAAGCCAGAGAAATATCCAGAAATCGAAAAAGAACAATGACAAAAGGTGGAAGAGGAAGCCAAAGTCCGACACGAAAGGCCTTCTGGTACAGGCAGAAGCAGTCGGGGGAAGGGGCACTAGCTCGATCGGACGGGCCAGAAAGTTTCAGTTTGTACTCCGGAGGAACCCCATACTGAACTCTTATCAGTTGGAGTTCGTCCGGAGTTAGAGAACAAGGAATGGCATCCGGTGCAAAAATTGGATGAGGTTCAGCTCTAGTTACTGGTTCATCTACCGCCTGAGGACCCTGGGAGACCGAGACAGACGAACTCCTAGAGCCGCTAAAAGAAGAAGCCCTGGAAGATATCTAGAATCACACGAAGACCACTTACAAAGGCGAATCCCTAAAAATCAGAGAAAATCATGGACAAGGTCTCGGGGGACTGGTGTGCAGAGCAAGAGGAAGAAAGATCGAACGGCAAAAGGAAGAACAAAAAGAGGAAGGAGTTCTGAGACTAACCAAAGCGATTTGGAGAGGTGCGAAGGTGCGAAAATGGGGATGGCTCGAGGAACGCCTAAGGCTGGAAATGATGCTGAGAAAAATTGGAGTTCTCAGGGAGAAGAAGGGCGCCAGAACGAGACCGTCGGATAGAGCGGGACTCTTGGAGGAGGAGTGCAGGTTTAAATAGGCCCCGAGATCCGGCATAATGATGATTGCGAATCCCCTCTAACCGGTCTCTTTTCGCCGCGTGTCCCACTCACCATAGCGGATGGTTAAAAAGTGGCAAACGGCTGACAGAGCCTTTATTGCGCCACGCCCTGAGCACCGTTCCGCTGCAGGTTCCAAAAGAGCCTCCTTGGATCGCCTCGATTTGAAAAGACTCCAGCGCATGCGCATTGAATGCCAAAATATCTGAGGACGATTGTGCACGGATATCAAGGGAGCAACTTCGACTGTGACAATCTCTCTGTACTTCTTTCATTCGAAATTCGAACTCGAAAGTAGGGGGACTGGTGTTGGGTATAAAATACCCTCAGTCGAAGTTCTTAACAGGATTGACCCTCCCAGGACTCCTCCGGCTTTCGACTGCAGATGGTATCTCTCCGAACTTCTCCAACAATCGAATTCCCACAGTGCTGACTGAATTCTCCCGACGGACGAACTCCCACTGCACCACCCGAGCTCCTTCAACATGAGTTCCCTCAGTCATCTATTAAGCCGCCCCAAGTGCTCATTGAGCTCCACCGCCAGCCGACTTTCTATGACAATCAGCTGTTCTCCGAATCCCTTCCAGACTTCTTCCAGCCAGGTTCAACTCCAATCCGAACTACCCCGGACTTCGTTAATGGCTGAACTTCTCCAGCGGTAGATTCCTACAACTACCAGATTTCATCTGGACTCCTATTGGAGCCGGACCTCGTTCCCGACTCCGGTTGCAGGCGGACTTCGCCCGGACTCGTACGGGAGCCGGGCTCCACCCATGACTTCACTTACAGGTAAACTTCATCCGGACTCCTACGGGAGCCGGACTTCACCCACAACTCCAATTGCAGGAAAACTCAGCCTGAACTCCTGCGGGAGCCGGATCTCATCTCTGACTTCAGCTGCAGGCAGACTTCATCCAGACTCCTATGGGAGCCGGACTCCGCCCGCGACTCCGGCTGCAGGCAAACTTCGTCCGGACTCCTACGGGAGCCGGACTCCACCCGCGACTCCAGCTGCAGGCAGACTTCGTCCAGACTCCTACGGGAGCCGGACTCGATCCCCGACTTCAACTGCTGGTAAGTTTCGTCCGGACTCCTACGAGAGCCGGACTTCACCCCTGATTTAATTACAGGAAGACTCCGTCCGGACTCCTACGGGAGCCAGGCCTCATCCCCGACTCCAGCTGCAGGCAGACTTCGCCCGGACTCCTACGGGAGCTGGACTCCGCCTGCGACTCCGGCTGCAGGTAGACTTCGTCCGGACTCCTACGAGAGCCGGACTCGGTCCCCGACTTCAACTGCTGGTAAGTTTCATCCGGACTCCTACGGGAGCCGGACTTCGCCCCTGATTTAATTGCAGGAAGACTCCGCCCAGACTCCTACGGGAGTCGGACCTCATCCCCGACTCCGGCTGCAGGCAGACTTCGCCCGGACTCCTACGGGAGCTGGACTCCATCCACGACTCCAATTGCGGGAAGACTCAGCCCAGACTCCTACAGGAGCTAGATCTCGTCTCCGACTCCGGCCGTAGGAAGACTCCGTCTGGACCTCATCCCCGACCTCAACTGCTGGAAGGCTCCGCCCAGACTCCTATGGGAGCTGGGCTCCACCCTCGACCTTGACTGCTGGTAAACTCTGTCCAGACTCCTAAGGGAGCCGGACTTCGCCCTTGACTTTGATTGCAGGTAGACCTCACCCGGGTTCCTACGGGAGCCAGATCTCGTCTCTGACTCTGGCTACAGGAAGACTCCATCCAGACTCTCACGGGAGCCAGACCTCGTCCCCAACTTCGACTGAAGGAAGACTTCGTCCGGACTCCTATGGGAGCCGGACTCCGGGCTCCTCTCAAACGGGTAGCTAACCACCTCTCTCCGCCAAACACTCCAGCCAAACTTCAGCCGACAGGCCTGCACTCCCTGGCGTGGCCGCAGTAACGGCCACGACTCTGCTCCACTTCCTGTGATGGATTCCATGCGGCTCCATTACTCCCTGGCAGACCGCTATGATGCCCACGATCCTGCTCCACTTCCTACGATGAATACCGCGCGATTCTTCTATCCTCTGGCAAGTCGCAACAACGGACGCTGCTCCACTCTCCGCGACAGACTCCACGTGGCATGTCCCGGTGATAGCCATGATTCCATCCCACTACTCTTCGCAACAAACTCCTCCTAACTCTGGGCAGCCCACTGCCAGACGGTTACAAACATCGCTATCAGTCTGTTGCTCCCTCTGCTTATAAAATGGAGACTCCAGATACGTTATTCTCTAAGCTCTCATTTTTACCTAGAAATTCTGCTAAAATTTTCGTTCGAGCACTCCATTCTTGTTGAGGCAGAGAACTGACTTGAGCGTCGGAGGGTCTTGCCGGAGAAACCCCACCTCCGGTTTAGGCTTCTTTTGCAGGTCCCGATGGTGACCGCGACTCCCTCGACTCCAGCTTCTTCGACGCAGATGGATTTTTGCACCAACAAATGTTTACATCATGGGGTGTATTCTTGTGTCGATATTTTAGAAGGATTTCAAATAATCGATCGATGGAAGCTGAGTACACAATAGATGTGTAGGATGTATTCTGATTTTAATATTAGTTGCAGAATTGGATATCATGCCATCAGATGTCATGATACTATACTGCAAAGACAATGGCGCCATAGCCTCTTGCTAAGGAGCCTAGGTCTCACCAGAATCCAAGCACATAGAGCAGTAGAACATGTGACTACCAGATATCTTGGCTGATATATATCATATTTTTAGGATATGATTTTGTACTTATTGGATAGTTATATTACTATTCATGCTTATGTGTCTATGAATCATCCAAGAGATTAACAAGATAATGACACATACTCTCAAAGAGTTGAGAATTTGAGACATATATCATTAATGATTGAGGATGGTGATTGATCTGGATAGATCAGTGTACGAATCACTTCCTTCGGATAGATAGATCTCGAGTCTGCAGTGTAGAAACACTGGAGCAAGAGTGCAGGTGGTTATTAGAGAATAACTAGTACTGAGCATGACAAACATGAGAAGTTACATAGATGTTTGCTTATTCGTTAGTGATTTTCTCGATGCTGCAGTTGTATGACTAATCTTTTGATCTGAGATGATACTATTGCTCGCAGTGAGGCTGCTGGAGTTTGACTGACACACCAACATGGGTCTCAATGAGCTCTTATAGTGGATGTAGCGATAGTTGATCCACTGTAGAAGTAAAATGTGCATCAAGATGGAATCTATCGATCATAGTAGAAGGGAGTAGTCTTATGAGATTTAAGAAGTTGAGTCCTTAAGTCTATGGCCATAGCATTATGATTGATGAGAAAAAAATTTTATAGAATCACATGTGGACTCGAACTGATTGAATCTATCATATGATCGATGTTGAGATTTGATAATTTATTCATGACCTGCCTGAAGGAACCAGATTTAGGGTTTCAGGGTTAGATTTTGAAATTTTTTCAAGATCAGACAGTGGAAGACTAAAATAAATCAAAATTTTTCTTATAAAATTAAAGAATCTCTAGATCTAAGATCTTATTACATGATTATTACATGGCATTAAATCAAAAATTAAAATATAAAGAGCAAGAACTATATGTTGATCATATCAACATGTTTCTATACTACATCTAATGTACGTAAAATATAATAGATCAGATCTATTATCTTGCAAGTTAGACGTTCTAACTTTGCTGATCTAGGCTTGAGGATGATGTTGTGAGCCGTACACATGTCCGATCTCTAGGAGTCATCCACACGAGCCCACGAATCATAATCAAAAATTCTGGTCCTGGAAATCAGCACAGTATGCTAGTACTGTGCTAATTCTTCTTCGATGGTCGATCAGATGCCTCCTTCTTCTTGATTTGAACTCTTCCAAAGATGAGAAGTAGGAGAAAGATTTTTATATGTAAGACACTCTCAGAAAACTCACAGATGGAGGAAGAAAAGAGGTGAACTCAGCAATCCTAGAAGAAGACTCTCTTCTCCTTCTCTTTACTCTAACCTAGATACTTAGTTTTGTGTCTATTATATCTCCATGCCCCAACACTCTTTCTCCCTCATTTTTAGATGTCCCAAAGATTTCTCAATGCTCTATAATGCACAAAAATTTGAAGAAGAAATTCATCTTAAATCAAAAGATATAAAGAATTCTTGTCTAGGTCAAATACTTAGTCAAGGAAAATCCAAACAGGGCAAGACAAGGGGTGCCCAATTCTTGGGCACCCCTTCCTTCTTTTTCTACCATGGACCACTAGTAAAGGGTGCACAATATATGCCATAAAATCCATAAAAATATTAAAAAAAATTTAGATAAAATTAGTGCCATAAGGAAAGAGTTTTGGTTTTCTAAAATTCTATCTCATAGAATTTGAAATTCAAACTAATTCCTACTTTGACTTGGTCCACAACCACATTCCATGTAAGAGAGAAAGAGTAGAAAGCTTTGGGTGTGTGTGAAGGCCTGGGAGAGAAGATTTTGTCACACAAAATAAGAGAGAGTGGGCGTAGGGGGCTAAGGTGGCGCAAGGTGGAATCCTAGTCTTACTAGGGTTCAATTTATGACTTGTTCAAATTTGATTTCTCAAACAAAATCAAACCAAAATTAAATGAATCTAATTTAATCAGATTAAATTAGATTTAAATCTAATTTAATTTTTTAATCAAATTAGAAATTAGCTTGATCCAAGTCCTAATTGAACTAGGACTAGTTTTTCCTTGCACTTGGCTTATCCAATAAATCAATTGGACTTGATCCAATCAAGTTCAAACTAAATCTAATTAAATCATATTCAATTAGACTTAATCTTAGTCCATTAGCTTAATCAAATTAAGTCAATTAGCAATCGAATTGCTAAGTGATCCTCCTGTAACACTTGCACTAGGTTAAATGTCAATCGTATTGATCGTTTAACCCTACAACGATTCTTAATCGTTGATCAACCATTTGATCAGATCATAAACTCTAATATGTGTGACCTCATAGATCCAAACCTAAGTCGATAGCATAGAAATAAATTTTTATACCAATCGAAGTGACCATCTAGCAATGGTATCCGGCGGTCGGATAGGTCGAATATGTAGAACAACATCCTTAGAACCTATGCGGATATAGTTTTCATATAATTCATCTCCTTGATCAAAATGCTCATAAGATACCTCAGAGTTCAACTGTCAACTCTGATCAGGTTGTCCACATTGTATTTCAAAATATCAAATCCATCTGATGGATTATCCTGGTCAAGGTTTTGCTAAATTGAAATACAGTGACTCATCTTCTCTAACTCTTGGAGTGGTCAATCCCATCTTGATCACACTCCGACTTCGCAAGTACTTGACTGTGCCTAGAAGCCTTCCATCACTAAATTAAAAATTTAGTTAGTCCAGTATTAAAGCACAGTGAGTTGCTTGCAAGTCACTGAGGCGATCTCAGGTCTAAGAGACACTTAAACCTATATCCCATCAGAGACATTTTTGACAGTAGAATGCTCTAGAGTTGATCACGTTCAATGATGATATATCCTTATATCTCACCTGTATGCTATATCAGTATCTTCACACTCTTTGGTTAAGAGGACAACCAACCCATATAGTCTACAGTGACCTATGCTTGATAGAAACTGTCGTCCTTATTAATAACCTATCATTTGGTCGTGAACAGTTTTAAGGACTAATCGATAAATCCTCTCTTTATCGAATCTAAATAGTTCTAAGGATTTTATCACAACAACGGAGTTCATTAGAAGATGATAACTTATGATGAAAAAGCCAAAAATATATTTTATTTATTAATAAATCAATTACAATATAAAGTTGCTCAACTGTCAACAGGCTGACGATTGACTTTTGGAACATATTTTCCAACAACTCCTACTTGTCCTAAAGCCACTCGGCATAGTATCTAGTACCCATCTTCGACTTGTGGTTGTCGAACTCTTTTATCGCCAGGACTTTAATGAAGGGATTGGTTAGGTTCTCCTTTTCATCGATCTTCTGAAGGTCGACATCACCTCGATCCATGATCTTCCGGATCAGGTAGAAGCGATGCTAAATATGCTTCGTCCGCTAGTGTGCTTTGGGTTCCTTTGCCTAAGCAATGACACCAGTGCTGTCACAGTAGAGCAGGATCGGACCATCGAGGGAGGGTGCTACTCCGAGTTCGGTGATGAATTTTCTCAGCCACACAACTTCCTTCGCGGTATCCGATGCTGTGATGTAATCCACCTCACAAATAGAGTCTGCCACAGTATGCTGCTTGAAACTCTTCCAGCAAATGGCTCCACCATTCAGAGTAAAGATATAACCCGACACACTTCTGCTGTCATCATGGTCAGATTGAAAACTGGAGTCTATGAGCCTCATAAGTTTCAGATCTGACTCATCATAAATCAACCATTGGTCCTTAGTATTTCTCAAATACTTAAGGATGGCTTTAACCACTTTCTAGTGATTTTCTCTAGGATCAGATTGATATCTACTTACTACTCTTAATGAGTATGCCATATCTGATCTTGTACATGTCATGACGTACATGATAGATCCCATGGCCGAAGCATATGGGACTCTACTCATATGCTCTCTCTCTTCAGGAGTTGTCGGACAATCTTTCTTAGAGAGAGAAATTTTATGGTCTTTCGGTAGATAGCCCTTCTTAAAATTCTCCATGCTGAACCTCTTCAGCACAGTGTCTATGTACGTGGACTGGGGTAACCCAAGCATCCTTTTAGATCTATCCCTATACATCTTCATTCCTAGGATGTAGGATGCTTCACCTAAGTCCTTCATGAAGAACTGCGATGACAACCAAACTTTTATTCCCTGTAGTGTGAGGATGTCATTCTCAATTAAGAGAAAGTCATCCACGTACAAGATAAAAAATATCACAACTGGACCATTTGTCCATTTATAGATGCAGGGCTCTTCTTTGTTCTTAACGAAGCCATACATTTTGATCATTTTATCAAAACATATGTTCCAACTCTAAGAAGCTTGCTTCAATCCATAAATAGATCTCTGAAGCTTGCACACCTTGAACTCATCTGTGAATGTAAACCCCTCAGGTTGTATCATATACACCTCTTCGGTCAGCTCTCCATTCAGAAAAGCTGTCTTTACATCCATCTGCCAGATCTCATAATCCAGATGGATAGCTATTGCAAGTATTATCTGAATGGATTTGAGTATTGCCATAGAGGAGAATGTCTCATTATAGTCAATACCATAATGTTGACGATACCCCTTGGCAACCAGACGGGCTTTATAGGTTTTCACCTTTCTATCTGCGCCCCTCTTCCTTTTGAAGACCTATTTACACCCAATGGGTTTAACCCCTTTAGGTGGGTCAACCAATGTCCATACATCATTGACCTTCATGGACTTCATTTCAGATTTTATGGCTTCAAGTCATTTCTCGAAATCAGGTTTCTGCATTGCATCTATATAGGTGATCGGATCCTCATCATTCTCATCGAGTTTGATGGGATCACTGTCCTGGACCAAAAAATCATAGTATCTATCCGACTGACACGGTACTCTATCGGATCGTCTTAGTGGTGTAGGTACATTGAGCTTCGAATTTGATCTAATCAAATTCGACTCAGGTTTAGTTATTGGTGTCGGTTCTTCTACCTATTGAACTTTATCAAGTTTAACCTTAGAGGCAACGGTTTTTTCACCAAAAAATATTTTTTCTTAAAAGATTACTTTAAGGCTGACGAACACCTTTTGTTCATCAGCATGGTAGAAAAAATATCTTTTGATCTATTTGAGATACCCTATGAATGTGCATTTGTCAGACCTAGGTCCAAGTTTATCTATAACTAACCATTTGACATAGGTTGGGCACCCCCAAACCCTAAGGCGTGAAAGTGCTGGCTTACGCCTTGTCCATATCTCATATGGAGTCTTAATTACAGACTTACTTGGAATCCTATTTAACAGATAACGGACTGATTCGAGTGCATATCCCCAGAAGGATATCGGCAAGCTGGTAAAATCCATCATGGATCGAACCATGTCTAACAAAGTTCGATTTCTCCTTTCAGACACACCATTATGCTGTGGTGTTCCTGGAGGAGTCCATTGGGAGAGAATTTCATTCTCTCCTAGATATATGAGAAACGCACCAGAAAGATATTCCCCTCTTCGGTCAGACCGAAGAGTTTTAATACTCTTTTCAGTTTATTTTTCTACTTCACCTCAAAATCGTTTGAACATTTTAAATGAATCCGACTTATGTTTCATCAGATAGACATATCTATATCTGGATAGATCATCTGTGAAAGTGATGAAGTAAAAATATCCATCTCTAGCACTTGTGCTTATGGGCCCGCATACATCAGTATGTACTAGGCCCAAGAGCTCAGTAGCTCTCTCATATTTTTCAGTAAAAGGTGACTTAGTTATTTTACCAAGAAGACAGGATTCACATGTTGGAAGTGATTCACAATCACTGACTTCGAGGATTCTCTCTTGAGTCAACCTGTTTATCCTGTTCTTGTTTATATGACCTAGCCTATAGTGCCATAAGTAGATATCTGATACACTATTTAATCTAGAATGCTTGTCAGTAAAATAGACTATGTTAACAGGTTGTGATAACATATACACACCATTGTTTAAATGTCCACAAAAAATAGTAACACCATTCATAATAATATTATAAATTTATTTTTTTATTAAAATTTTATAATCATTTTTAGCCAGAAGGCCTACAGAAATAACATTTAAAAAGAAATTGGGACAGAAATGACAATCATTAAGAACAACGATATGAGACTCAAATACAAGTTTCAAGATTCTTAATGCTAGAACTGAAACTGATCTTCCATCTCCAACATTTAGGAACCTCTCACCTTGCTCGAATCTCCTACTGACCTGCAACCCCTGCAATGAATTGCAAATATGGTAAGGGCTATCGATATCTAATATCCAGTCAGTTATATCATAAATAAAAAAATTGTAAGGAGTTATTATATAAATACCTTGTCCAGTAATAGCTTGCTTCTTTCTCTGTCTGTTTGGATCCAGGGAGGCAATGTACTGAGGATAATTTTTCTTCCAGTACCTCTGCTTCTTGCAAAAGAAGCATTCAGTTTGACTCTTATCGGGCTTGATCTTTCTGGTCTGGCCCTGCACTGATGTCCCAGTCTGAACTTGCATCTTCTTCACTTTCTTCTTCTTGTTTTTCTTCCCTTTCTTAAAGGGTCGAGAACCAAAAGACGAACCTCCCATTAAGTTCATCGACTCCTTGTAGAGTTGGTGATCCTTCTCAAAGTTCTGAAGCAACCCCAGTAACCCGTGGTAGTTTACTTCAGGCTTTGTCATTCTATAATGAGTGAGGAATGGAAGATAAGACTTAGGCAGCGAGTTCAGTATTGCATCCTTCCCAAGCTGCACATGCAAGAGAAAGCCGAGCTTGCTCAAATGCTCCATCAGCTCGATCATGTACAATACATGATCAGTGACAGAGGCACCATCCCGCATTTTGGCATTGAAGATAGCATAACTAGTCTTGTGCCTCTCCATGTCATTGGGTGTGCCAAAGGCATCCTCCAACACTTGAAGCATGTCCTTTGACTGAGCCATCTCAAATCTGCGATTGAACTCGTTGCTCATGGCAGCTAGCATGATGCAACGCACCGTGATCTGGTCACTGAGCCACTTCTGGTAAGTATCTCTGACTGTTCCACGTGCATTGGCAGCTGGCTCCTCAGGTATAGGATTTGTTATCACATATAGGATCCGTTCATGCTCCAGGACTATCTTTAATTTTTGATACCAGCTATCGAAGTTGGGTCCCACCAACTTATTATTTTCCAACAATGATCGGAGTGATAGGAAAGTGGTCATATCTGTACCAAAAAAAATCATAACCTAATTAGTAATTTATTTATTAAACCTAAAGATTTGGACTTTAATCAAAAAGTTTCTCCTACTATTTTATTCGAATTGGTAGCCTCTACCTCCAATTCGAGGAATTACCCTAATTCCTTAGTGGGTACTAGAATCCACTTAGACTGCACACAAGCCCAACTTTGGTTGGCCAACCCATGTACATCTAAGGGTAGGTTCATAACCAATTGTTTCTCTAAATAATTTTTAGTAATTTTAATTTTGCCCCAGTCCCTAATCAGTAGGCTTTGGCCTCCACTGAAAAGGTCTAGTTAGGTCCAACCATTAACATGACCATACTTAGCCCATCTAGCCAATGAATGATTAGGCCCAACTTTGGTTGGCTAACCTAACCACCATTTAGAAAGATACAGTTAAGAAATCATATTATGAATGACAATTCCATCAGCCGATAAGCACCAGACCTTTGGGCCTCCAATGATTATCCAACTGATGGACCTATTATCATCCACTTAATGGGAGGCTATAATCTAGTTATCACCATAACTATTTTATTTTAAGGATCTAATAATTTTAGAGGATTTAATTGATTTAGAGGAGGAGGTCAAATGAACCAGCTTATCATGATCCTTCCACTGGCTTCACCAAGTCAGCTTAAGGGAGACCATTAAAAGGGCTGGTCTAGGAGCACCTAAATCAGTCACACTGATTTACCTAGCTGACATGGGTCAGCTAGAATAGTCAAGTGATCCGATCAAATATAATTTCACTAAGAGGCTAGGTAAGTTCGATGGTGGGAGGGTCTGCCAAAGCTTGCCTTAGACACCATCAGAAATGACAGATAAGCGGGCTGCCAATTAAAAACCACCGATCTGGTTTACCTTAGACACCAACTGGTTTAATTAGTTTCAATTAGATCAACCAAACAGTTCGTGCTAGATCGCTTAGTCAAGAATCAAGTCCATTTGGTTCTTGTTGAAGATATGGACTTGACCAACTACAACTATTGTAATTGATCTAGAGAATCTTTGACCTAATCTAAGACAATAATTGATTAGATTTAGTCAATTCTCTAATTAAGTCTATCTTTAATCTAACCTTAGGTCTAACCTAATTAATGGACCTAATTCTCACTAACCCATTAACCCAATGTGTTATGGTTTGTGTCTTAGGTTCTTCAATTCACAATCCTAGAACCTAATCAAACAACTTCTTAATTCTCAATTAAATTTTGGGCTGAGGGTTGGGGTTCGATTTTTTGAAAATAATTTTCACGTTTGTAAAATATTTTTATAATATGGTTCTACCAATCAAGTTGCATGTTTGATTCATAATCAAAATGTAAGTGAAATAAGCATGAAACTACTTTAGATCTAATCTAAACAGGTTCATGTAATTGAAATAATTTCAACTTTAAACTGCACAAATTTTCCAGTCAAATATATAATGGTCGAGCTAGCTCTTCATTGAAGTCGAGCTGGCTTGATGATATTTTTCTTGAGCATCAGTTCTGTCTATCTGAGAGAGTCGGCTCGAATCAGCATCGAAATGGCTCGATAAAACCCCGAGCCGGCTCAGCTGTGTCCCCGAGCCGACCCGACAGGTTTCAGCAGAACTACCAATGATTCTTTACGTGGGAATGATTAACAAAGAGATTTTATTTTAGATTTAAATACTTTTTAAATCTAATAAATCATAAATTTAATCTAGAACATATCTAACAAATTGATGATTAAAGATAGATCTACACGAACTAGGACAACCTTTGCATTGTAAGGGGTAAACCTTACAGCAAGACAACCTACAGTTCGTGATTGATCTAAAAATTTTAATTTTAGATTTAATAATTAAATTATAAATTAGATCTAATCTAAAAAATAATCTAAGTATGTATAAATAATCATGTAATAAACAATCTAGGCTCTGATACCAATTGAAGGAACCAGATTTAGGGTTTCAGGATTAGATCTTGAAACTTTTTCAAGATCAGACAGCGGAAGACTAAAATAAATCAAAATTTATCTTATAAAATAAGAGAATTCTTAGATTTAAGATTCTATTATATGATTATTATATGGTATTAAATCAAAAATTAAAATATAAAGAGCAAGAACTACATGTTGATCATATCAACATGTTTCTATACTACATCTAATGTATGTAAAATATAATAGATCAGATCTATTACCTTGTAAGTTAGACATTCTAACTTTGCTGATCCGAATTTAAGAATGATGTTGTGAGCCGCACATGTGTCCAACCTCTAGAAGTCATCTACACGAGCCCGCGAATCACGATCAGAAGTCCTGGTCTAGAAAATCAGCACAGTATGCTAGTACTGTGCTGATCCTTCTTCAATGGTCGATCAGATGCCTCCTTCTTCTTGATTTGGACTCTTTCAAAGATGAGAAGTAGGAGAAGAAATTTTAGATGTGAGACACTCTCAGAAAACTCACAGATAGAGGAAGGGAAGAGGTGAACTCAGCAACCCTAGAAGAAGACCCTCTTTTTCTTTTCTTTGCTTTAACCCAGGCACCTAGTTTTGTGTCTGTTATATCTCTATGCCCCAACACTCTTTCTCTCTGATTTTCATAGACCCCAAAGGTCTCTTAATGCTCTATAATCCACAAAAATTTCAAGAAGAAATTTATCTTAAATCAAGATATATAAAGAATCTTTGTCTAGGTCAAATACCTAGTCAAGAAAAATCCAAACAGGGCAAGATAAGGGGTGCCCAACTCTTGGGCGCCCCTTCTTTCTTTTTTTGCCATGGACCACCAGCAAAGGGTGCATAATATGTGCCATAAAATCCATGAAAATCTCAGAAAAAATCTAGGTAAAATCAATGCCATAAGGAAAGAGTTTTGGTTTCCTAAAATTCTATCTCATAGAATTTGAAATCTAAACTAATTCCTACTTTGACTTAGTCTACAACCACATTCCATATAAGAGAGAAAGAGTGAAAAGCTTTGGGCATGCATGAAGGCCTGGGAGAGAAGGTTTTGTTGCACAAAATAAGAGAGAGTGGGCATGGGGGGCTAAGGTGGCGCAAGGTGGAATCCTAGTCAGATGGCCAGAGTTGGTACTATTAGGGTGAGAATGTATGATGGGATCATTCATACATTATTAAATGTCAAGCATGTATCGGAGTTAAAGAAGAATTTGATATCTTTGGGCTACTTAGAGAAGTAGGGATATACTTTTAGTAGTCAGCTAGGGAGTAGATGCTTGAAGATTATCAAAGAAGTTTTAGTGGTGATGAGGGGAAGGAGACTGAGCAATAATCTTTATCAGATGGAAGGCTCAGTGGTGACTGATAGTGGGAAAGTGCTTGTGGCGGCACAGGAGGAATAGCTGATGTATCAGCTGTGGCAATATCAGATAGGTCACATGAGTGATCGAGGACTCACGGAGTTAAGCAAAAGAAGTATGATCCCAGCCCTGAAGAAGAAGGGCAATGATTTGTGTGAGTTATGCATTTTTGGCAAACAGTATAGGCTGAAGTTTGTCAACAATACCAAGCACATGTTAGAAAATCAGATAGGCAGCATGTGTAGATTTTAAAATTTTGAAATACACAGCAAAAAATAAAATGAGTTAAATCCTTTAACCCTATATACAAGAGATCAAATTTAATCCGATCCAAGCCAGAAGAAAATATATATATACAATCTAAAATTTAGAAATAAATATGAGATCAGATCTCATTACCTTAGTGCGGATAGATATTCATCATTTTTGATGATCATAGATTCGTAGACGCTTAAGCCGTATACGTGTCCGACCTCTTCGAATATCCACCAAGATCAATCTCGAACTGATTTCTCCTCATAGAAGACTCTTTTTCTCAAGAAGAATCTTAGCTTTGAGTACTGTTGCTCCTAGATTGATTTTGATGATTACAAAGCAGATTGAAGGGATACAAATATTTTTTATTTGAAAAAGTCTTTATGCTCTTCAGGGGCAAAAATGTAATTTTACCAAAATCCTGATTTGATTGTATCATTTGGTAGAACAAATGATTTATGATCTATTGGTGAAAATTCTATTATTTTTGAACTTATATTTTTGAAGTTATGAATGTTTGAAGTGCATGAGTCGACTCATGAGTCAACTCATGGCACAATGAGCTGCTTGGCACGCTAAAATTTCTGTTGGCACGCTACTTTTTTGGCTTGGCACGACCTATGAGTCGACTCATGAGTCGACCCACAAGGCATGAGTCGACTCATGAGTCGACCTCTGCTGGTTTGGGCCAAAAAATCCAGAAACTCACATTTCTGACTGTTGCAACAGAGGTCGACTCATGAGTCGACCCCTGAAGCATGAGTCGACTCATGAGTCGACCCCTGCGACGGGAATTATCCGCAACGGCTAGTTTTTAACCCATTTTAGTTGCTTTTAATACTCACTTTAAGTGCTCTAACGGCTCTTTTTCTGTCTAGAATGTTTTCCTTTGTTTCTTAAAGCTATAAAAGGTTTCAAAAGGTGGAAAACAAAGAAGAGATACACAATATACACAAGAGACATACAAGAGATTTTGAAAGAGAAAAGCAAGAGCATTCAAGAGGGCATTCAAGAGCATTCAAAGAGAGGGTTTCTCAAGCCAACTTTTCAACCTTAATCAAGAGCTCATTTAAAGCCTTCAAGAAGCCTTCAATCAAAGCTCACCTACTCCTCAAGCGTTCATTCAACTCTTCATCCACTTTGAGGAAATCCAAAAGGGGCTTCTTCATTTGAGTAAAGTGTATTTAATGTTATATTTGCTCATTTAAGGAGCTATTCTTGTACTTATTTGTGTTCTAAACTGTCTTACTCTTTGTGAGTAATTATTTTTATTTTGGAGGGTTTTCAAAACAAGAGAAGGTTGATCCGAACCTGAAAGCGGAGTGTATTGGTTTGGCTTGTACCCGAGAAATAAGTGGACTAGCTTGGGATAGCTAGTGTCGGAGTTTCCGACGTTTGTATTCGGGTTGAATACAAGTATAGTGGATTGGAATTCCCAAGTAGGAGCTTGGGGAGTGGATGTAGGTGCAAGGTTGGCACCGAACCACTATAAATCCTTGTGTTTGTGGTGTGCTTTATTATTTCTCTTTAATTCTTCATTATATCCTTGCATTCTTGCTTTAGGTAATTAATCTTGAACTAAAGTCTTTCTCCTCATTCATCAAGCTTTTGATAAATACTTTTCATAAGTAATTAGTTAAGCTTAAAATCTTTAAAACCCAATTCACCCCCCCTCTTGGGTTACATAGCTGGGCAACAAGTGGTATCAGAGCCCGGTGCTCTAGCCCTTCTTTGATCTAAACAATCAAAGAGCCAAAGATCTATGGCAACCCATGTCGGTACTTCTCTAGTCGAGGGGCAATCTACCAACCGACCTCCACTTTTCAATGGGTCTAATTACACCTATTGGAAAGCTCGGATGAAGATATTCATACAAGCACTCGACTATGATATGTGGAGTATCATAGTGAATGGTCCTCACACACCCACCAAGATTATAGATGGTGAAGAGTCAACCAAACCCGAGAAAGAATGGGATGAGGTTGATAAGAAATTGGCACAATTAAATGCTAAAGCTATGAATGTTCTTTATTGTGCACTTGATGCAAATGAATTTAATTGCATTTCTACTTGTGCATCTGCTAAAAAAATATGGGATAGGTTAGAAGTAACCCATGAGGGAACAAATCAAGTAAAAGAGTCTAAAATAAACATGCTTGTGCATAAATATGAATTGTTTAAAATGGAGCATGATGAGTCCATAACTGCTATGTTTACTCATTTTACTGATATAATTAATGGTTTGAAGAGTCTTGGCAAATCTTATACTAACAGTGAGCTTGTAAGGAAGATTCTCAGGTCATTGCCAAGAACTTGGGAAGCCAAGGTGACTGCCATCCAAGAAGCAAAGGACTTAAACACTCTACCTTTAGAAGAGCTTCTTGGATCCTTGATGACTCATGAACTTAGCATGAAGCAACATCAAGAGGATGAAGTCAAAAAGAAAAGAACCATTGCCCTCAAATCCACAGCTTCGCCTGATGATGAAACGGATGACACTGAAGATGAAGAACAGGATGAAGAGATGGCACTCATCACCTGGAGATTTAAGAAGTTTCTAAGAAAAAGGAAATAGGGGATGAGAAAGAAGTCATTCACAAAAGGGGAACAAAGCAAAGAGAAAGAGAAAGATCAACCCCTTATATGCTATGAGTGCAAGAAGTCGGGACATTTCAAATCCGAATGTCCACAATTGAAGAAAGGTCCCAAAAAGTTCAAGAAGAAGGCAATGATGGCCACATGGAGTGCGAGTGATGACTCAAGCTCCGATGAGGAAACCTCAACAGAACAAGCCAACCTGTGCCTTATGGCACACGAAAATGAGGTAATTCCTGAAACCCCTAGTGAATTTACTTTTGAAGAATTGCATGAAGCATTCTATGATTTAATTGATGAATTAAAGAAACTAGGGATGAAAAACAAAGAACTGAAATTGAAAAATCAGTCCTTAGTGAAACAAGCTGAAAACCTTTCAATTGAAAAATCCACCTTGCTTCAAGAAAATCAAAGCTTAAAGAATGAAATTAACAAGCTGAAACCTATAGTAGATAAGTTCACCTTAAGTTCAAACAAACTAAATATGATTCTTGATAATCAAAAAGTCGTATATGATAAGGCTGGACTTGGCTATAACCCCTTGAAGAAACAAAAATTTCTGAAAAATATCTATGTAAATTATTCAAGTAACAAGTCTACAAATATTACTTGTTTCAAATGTAGTAGAATAGGACATAAATCATACAATTGCCTATTTAACAAATCTGCAAACACAACTATAAAGAAAATATGGGTTCCAAAAGGAACCATTTTGACTAACCTAAAAAGACCCAAGAAAGCTTGGGTACCTAAGACAAAAACTTGACTTTTGCTTGCAGGTGTGTCTAGCATCCCAAGGAGGAAACAGGAAATGGTATCTTGACAGTGGATGCTCGAGACACATGACTGGTGATGAATCACAATTCATCACGCTTGATGCTAAAGATGGAGGGATGGTCACCTTTGGAGATAATGGCAAAGGAAAGATCATCGGGATAGGTAACATTGGTATCACTCCCTCCAAATACATTGAAAATGTTTTGTTAGTTAAAGGTTTAAAGCATAACTTACTTAGCATTAGTCAATTTTGTGATAAAGGGTATAAAGTTATTTTTGAATCATCTGTTTGCATTGTGACTAGTCCTATTAATGATGGCATTAAATTTATAGGACATAGGCATGGCAATGTTTATATGGTAGATTTAAATGATTTAGCTAAATTAGACATGCAATGCCTAGTTTTCTTGAATGCTAAAGTTAATGAGACTAGTTGGCTTTGGCATCGTAGACTTGCACACATAAGCATGCATTCTCTTTCAAAATTAATTAAGAAAGAATTAGTTCTTGGTTTGTCAAAACTGAATTTTGAAAAGGATAGAATTTGTGATGCATGTCAATTAGGTAAACAAACTAGAGTTTCATTTAAATCCAAAAATATTGTTTCAACTTCTAGACCTTTAGAGCTTTTGCATATGGACTTATTTGGACCAACTAGAACCACTAGTCTAGGAGGAAAACGATATGGTTTTGTAATTATAGATGATTACTCTCGTTTTACTTGGATTTTCTTTTTGGCACACAAATATGAAACTTTTCATATTTTCACTAAATTTCACCGAAAAGTCACTAATGAAAAAGGGTTTTCAATTCAAAATATTAGAAGTGATCATGGAACTGAATTTGAAAATCAAGACTTTGAAAATTTTTGTGATGAAAATGGAATTGGCCATAACTTCTCTGCTCCTAGGACACCCCAACAAAATGGGGTAGTTGAAAGGAAAAACAGAACTTTAGAAGAAATGGCCCGTACCATGCTTTGTGAAAGCAACCTTCCAAGATATTTTTGGACGGAAGTAATTAACACAGCGTGTTACATTTTAAATCATGCTTTGATTAGACAATTTTTAAAGAAAACTCCTTATGAACTTTGAAAAGGAAGAAAACCAAATATTGCATATTTTCATATTTTTGGTTGTCGATGTTTTGTATTAAATAATGGCAAAGAAAGACTTGGCAAATTTGATGCAAAATCAGATGAAGCAATCTTTCTAGGTTACTCCTCCACTAGTAAAGCATTTAGAGTTTTTAACAAAAGAACTTTAGTAGTTGAGGAGTCCATACATGTTGTTTTTGATGAATCTAACGATCTTCCTTCAAGGAAGAATGAGGGTGTTGATGATGCAGATCCTCTAATAGAAGGTTTAAAGGAGATCACTCTGAAAGATTCAGCAACTCCAGAGGACAAGGATCAAGAAGACAAACAAGATGAGAGAGGTGAAGAAATTCAAGAACAACCTCAAGGTACAAATGACCTATCCAAGGAATGGAGGTATGTTCACAACCACCCTAAGGAGTTAATTATTGGTGATCCTATGCATGGGGTAAAAACTCGTTCTTCACTTAGAGATGTATTTAATCATTGTGCTTTTGTATCTCATCTTGAACCTAAAACTTTTGAAGAAGCTGAAAATGATCATAATTGGATTAATGCAATGCAAGAGGAACTTAATCAATTTGAAAGAAATAATGTTTGGACCTTAGTATCAAGACCTAAAAATTATTCAATAATTGGCACAAAATGGGTCTTTAGAAACAAATTAGATGAGCATGGTAATGTAATTAGAAATAAAGCAAGACTGGTTGCTAAGGGATATAATCAAGAAGAAGGAATTGATTTTGATGAAACCTTTGCACCTGCTGCTAGATTAGAAGCTATTAGACTTCTACTTGCATATGCTTGCTTTATGAAATTCAAATTATTTCAAATGGATGTTAAAAGTGCATTTTTAAATGGATATATTGCTGAAGAAGTATATGTAGAACAACCCCTTGGATTTGAAAATCATGCTTTTCCTAATCATGTCTTTAGATTAAATAAAGCTTTATATGGATTAAAACAAGCACCTAGAGCATGGTATGATAGACTAAGCAAATTTCTACTAAATAATAGTTTTTCAAGAGGTAATGTAGATACAACCCTCTTTATTAAAAGAAATCAAAATGATATGCTAGTTATACAAATTTATGTTGATGACATAATTTTTGGGTCTACTAATGAATCCCTTTGTCAAGACTTTGCTAAGCTTATGCAGGAGGAGTTCGAGATGAGCATGATGGGAGAACTCACCTTCTTCCTCAGACTCCAAATCAAACAATCAAAAGAGAGAATCTCCATCACCCAAAGCAAGTACACCAAGGAACTACTCAAAAGATTTGGAATGGAGAACTCCAAACCAATTGGCACACCAATGAGTCCCTCATGTAAGCTTGACAAGGATGATGAAGGTAAATGTGTAGACTTAAAATACTATAGAGGTATGATTGGTTCATTATTATATTTAACTGCAAGTAGGCCTGATATCATGTTTAGTATTTGTTTATGTGCTAGATATCAATCTAATCCTAAAGAATCTCATTTGAATGCTGTTAAAAAAATTCTTAGATACTTAAATGGTACTCAAACTCTAGGGTTATGATACTCTAAGGACTCACAAATTGATTTATTAGGATATTCAGATGCTGATTTTATTGGATGTAAATTAGATAGAAAAAGCACAAGTGGAACTTGCCAATTTTTTGGAGTTAACCTAATCTCATGGTTTAGCAAGAAACAAAATTCGGTGGCACTGTCTACGGCTGAGGCCGAATACATTGCAGCCGAAAGTTGTTGTGCTCAAATTTTGTGGATTAAGCAACAACTCGAAGACTTTAGAATCAAACTTAATGAAACACCAATAAGATGTGACAACACAAGTGCCATAAATCTATCTAAAAATCCAATTCAACACTCAAGATCCAAACATATTGAAATAAGACATCATTTTATAAGAGAATATGTTCAAAACAAAAATATAATTCTTGAATATGTTTGCACTGAAAATCAATTAGCTGATATCTTTACAAAGGCCCTTAGTGAGGATAGATTCTGTGAAATTAGGAGAAATCTAGGAATTCTTGATCCATATGCCTAAATTTTTCTCAATTTCCAAGAATTGATGTCAAAAATTCTTAGAGCTCAATTTCCAACATCTATCCTGATCTTAAAAGCTCAAGTTTATCATTTTAAAAACTTATCTTTAAGCAAAACTCCTTCTCCCAAAATTTCAATTTTTTTTGGAATTTATTCATATTTTTTCTGAATTTCTGAACTTCATGAGTCGACCCCCATGAGTCGACTCAATGGCAAACTTGTTATTTCCTCAAACTTTCCATGGGCTCATTGTTTTTATATGGGATCCTGTTCGTGAGCCGACCCATCCTTTCATCTTCCTCCTTCCAAAAGCCGACTTCCCCATTTCCATTTGCTCCAAATCCAAGGATCTAGCTCGAGGCACTTCTCCCTCCTCCTCTCCACCAAAAATCGTCACCTTGGAAAGGGATTTTTGTGCTTTCTCCCATTGTTTGACACGGTTGGAGCGTGCCCTAGCACTCCACCGTTCTTCCCAAATCCACCTCTTTTCTCCACCAAAATCCCTCTTCACTCTCTTGTGATCCCTCCTCCACTCATTCACTTGTTCCTCCAAGTCTCCTTGCCTGCTACTGTAGTGAATATGGCTCTGAAGATGAAGCTTCCCCAAAGAAGAAAGTCAGTCCGTAAGCTTGAAGAAAATATCCGAAAGAAAAGGCAAGCTGCTCAGTCTTCCACTGCTCCCACTCCAGCTTCAGTATCTGCTCAAGGTCCCCCTCAATCCTCCCTAAGCCCCAGTAAGAATCCTCTATCTGATAGAAAAGTTGAAACCGGGAAGAATATAGATTTTCGGTTCTTTGAAAAAGAGGGTTTTACATTTGCAACCAAGATTAAAAACCAAGGATGGGGTTTCTACTGCTCCCTTAAGGAAGTCACCTATGTTGACCTAGTTAGAGAATTCTACCAGAATCTACATTATGGAAATGGGTCAGTGACTTCAACAGTCAAGGGTATTGATATTTGCTTGGATTCTAGTATTTTGGGAGAAATACTTCATTTGCCTAGTGAGGGTTACTCTTATATGGAACTCCCAGTAAAAGAAGAGGGGATCAGTGTTATACTAGGGGGAACTTATTCAGGGAGTTTAAATAAATTGGAAGCAAAAATTTTGTCTATTGAGATGAGGATCCTACATCAGATGGTAACGAAGCTCTTCTTTCCTAGGAGTGGTAGGCATGATTTACTTTCCAGCAGAGATGTATGTATCATGTTTCATGTCATCACTCAGACCCCCCTGAACCTCCCTGCACTTATGATAGAGGCCATGAGAGAGACTTTGAACAGATCCAAGGCACACTTGCCTTTTGGTATGGCCCTTACTCGAGTATTTAGGAGGTTTGGAGTTAGCTGTGAGGGGGAGGCATCTACTAAGCTCTCTCATGTGGACACTTTCAACCAACACACCCTGCACCGAATGGGATTTACAAAGACTGATGGTGGTTGGATCAAGGGAGCTGAGGAGAGAGCTGGGAAAAGAGCTGAAGATAGAGCTGAAGACAGAACTGAAGACAGAGCAGAAGAAGAAGGTCCATCATCTCCTGTCCATGACTTCAGGGCAGCATCACCAGATATCTAGTTCATTCCTGATACAGAGGCTGGCCCTTTAGAGTTTACTAGGATGCCCACACCAGTGTATCAGTCAGAGAGCAGAGCACCTCAATCAGAGTTCAGACTGGCTGACGATCAGATCGAGCAAATATCACAGTGTGTGGCTTCTTTGCTATCTAGTCAGTGGAGCAGTACTACTTTTGCACCAGGAGCCACTTCTTCTGATCAGACCATGACTCCCCACATCTCCACTGTGTTTCAGATGATATCAGATCAGTCCATCCGGATTCAGCAGCTTGAGGATACCGTCTGGAGACTGACTGGCAGAGTTCTTGACTTGCAGGGGCAAGTCCTTGCTTTGGCCCATCCTCAGCCACAGGAGTCCACTATTGAGGTCACAGACCTCACTACAGAGGCTGGCAGGCTCAGAGGAGCACTGGAGGGTGGATATGAGTTACTGAGGAGAGAGATCCGAGGATCGAGTGAGCATGCATCCACTCAGTTCACTGCTCTACTTCAGTCTGTTTCCAGAGCACTGAACGTACTTGATTCCATCAGACTCACTCTTTCTGTTCAGTCCTTAGCCTCTCAGCGTTCTCAGCCTCCCAGTTCTTCTCGCTCTCCTGCTCGTGCCAGAGGCAGACGGGGTAGAGGGCACACTTCTGGTCGAGATCCATCAGCTCCTCATCCCATATCTGACGACTCCGATCCTTCTAGTCATGATCTTTACTAGATCCTAGGTGTTAGTGTCTTGTTCTAGGATCTGTATTTTGGGGCCATGTATTGACAATTAGCTAGTTGACTTTTATATTATGAACTATGTATTGAAACAATTATGGTTTTATGGTATCATCTTTTACTTATATTTCTACCTTTTGTAATGATGTCGATCATATTTTGGTTATATATATTCTCCTTGTTGAAATATTATCTTCTCTTTGTTGTTGTTTGCTGTTAATAATTGCTGTAATAAGGGGGAGCAAACATCTATGATAAACTCTAACGGGGGAGAAATTAAAGAATGTTTCGGAAAAAGGAGGAGTTAACCATGTTTGATGATGTCAAAAAGGGGGAGAAATTAAACAAAAAAATCCATCAAAAGAAAATCATAAATTATGAGCAATTAAAGAAAAAGCAACATCCATCAAAAGAAAACCATAAATTATGAGCAATTAAAGAAAAAGCAACCCATCAAAAGCAAAACTACAAATTATGAGAAATTAATGAATGAATTGGAGAATTTAAAGAATAATATCAAAAGTACAATGCTAAGTACAATGCAAATAAGTAACTTTTAAATTACTTCTTTAAATATGCTCTGATATACTTCAAAATTTCAACTTGCTCTGATACATCTTTTGAAATTTTATTTGCCTTGATACATCTTAAGAAATTCAACTTGCCTTGATACATCTTAAGAAATTCAACTTGCCTTGATACATCTTAAGAAATTTAACTTACTCTGATACATCTTAAAATTTTTTAACTTACTCTGATACATTGTAAAATTTTTTCTGATAACATTGTAAAATTATTTTTCTTGCTCTGATACATTGCAAAATTTTTTTCTCTCTTGCTCTGATACATCTTAAACTCAAAATGATCTAATACACTTTCCAAATCAACTCTTAAACATGCTTTGGCACACATAATTATTTTTTGCTCTGATGCTAAAACTAAAATCAAATGAGAATGAGCAAATTTTCAAAATACAGCTTGATCTGATAACAAAAACAAGTTTTCTGCTCTAACACCAAAATCACATAATCCAATGAGCATATCTTCAAATCTTTAAGCAAATGGGCAAACTATTTTTGCATATGACCATTCGTATCACATGCCAAAAGAATCATACTCTTTTCAAGCATATACACCTATAATGCATTCTTTTGAAATTCATGATTCACATAAATGCTTTTGTTCAAATATTTTATCATCATCAAAAAGGGGGAGATTGTTGCTCCTAGATTGATTTTGATGATTACAAAGCAGATTGAAGGGATACAAATATTTTTTATTTGAAAAAGTCTTTATGCTCTTCAGGGGCAAAAATGTAATTTTATCAAAATCCTGATTTGATTGTATCATTTGGTAGAACAAATGATTTGTGATCTATTGGTGAAAATTCCATTATTTTTGGACTTATATTTTTGAAGTTATGAATGTTTGAAGTGCATGAGTCGACTCATGAGTCAACTCATGGCACAATGAGCTGCTTGGCACGCTAAAATTTCTGTTGGCACGCTACTTTTTTGGCTTGGCACGACCTAAGAGTCGACTCATGAGTCGACCCACAAGGCATGAGTCGACTCATGAGTCGACCTCTGCTGGTTTGGGCCAAAAAATTTAGAAACTCACATTTCTGGCTGTTGCAACAGAGGTCGACTCATGAGTCGACCCCTGAAGCATGAGTCGACTCATGAGTCGACCCCTGCGATGGGAATTGTCCGCAACGGCTAGTTTTTAACCCGTTTTAGTTGCTTTTAATGCTCACTTTAAGTGCTCTAACGGCTCTTTTTCTGCCTAGAATGTTTTCCTTTGTTTCTTAAAACTATAAAAGGTTTCAAAAGGTGGAAAACAAAGAAGAGATACACAATATACACAAGAGACATACAAGAGATTTTGAAAGAGAAAAGCAAGAGCATTCAAGAGGGCATTCAAGAGCATTCAAAGAGAGGGTTTCTCAAGCCAACTTTTCAACCTTAATCAAGAGCTCATTTAAAGCCTTCAAGAAGCCTTCAATCAAAGCTCACCTACTCCTCAAGCGTTCATTCAACTCTTCATCCACTTTGAGGAAATCCAAAAGGGGCTTCTTCATTTGAGTAAAATATATTTAATGTTATATTCGTTCATTTAAGGAGCTATTCTTGTACTTATTTGTGCTCTAAACTGTCTTACTCTTTGTGAGTAATTGTTTTTGTTTTGGAGGGTTTCCAAAACAAGGGAAGGTTGATCTGAACCTGAAATCGGAGTGTATTGGTTTAGCTTGTACCCGAAAAATAAGTGGACTAGCTTGGGATAGCTAGTATCAGAGTTTCCGACATTTGTATTCTGGTTGAATACAAGTATAGTGGATTGGAATTCTCAAGTAGGAGCTTGGGGAGTGGATGTAGGTGCAAGGTTGGCACCGAACCGCTATAAATCCTTGTGTTTGTGGTGTGCTTTATTGTTTCTCTTTAATTCTTCATTATATCCTTGCATTCTTGCTTTAGGTAATTAATCTTGAACTAAAGTCTTTCTCCTCATTCATCA
Organism: Elaeis guineensis; assembly: GCF_000442705.2. Classification (NCBI taxonomy): domain Eukaryota; kingdom Viridiplantae; phylum Streptophyta; class Magnoliopsida; order Arecales; family Arecaceae; genus Elaeis; species Elaeis guineensis. The sequence continues at coordinate 91,552,652 of NC_026004.2, read as the reverse complement.
AGCTTTTGACAAATACTTTTCATAAGTAATTAGTTAAGCTTAAAATCTTTAAAACCCAATTCACCCCCCCTCTTGGGTTGCATAGCTGGGCAACAAGTACTTTGATCATACCTTGATCTGGACTGTGGGATCAACTCCTTGATCAGCAGCCTTCTTCTTCTTCTCCTCGATCTTCACTCTTAAAGACAAAGTAGCACCTCTTGGCGTGTGGAAAAAAAGGATGCCCAACTCTTGGATGTGGAAGAGAAGAGAGGGACGAGAGGAGGCATGGAGAAGGGAGAGAGAGAGATTTTTCACCAAAAATCAATATTTACTTGGAACCCTAAAGACATACCCTTTATATAGGTACTATCCTGACACAAAATAGGAACCCAATTATCTTAAAAAGATAAATCCTTATCTCATAAGAATTCTCTACCTTTTTAATCTGATTTATTTCAATTAAAATTAGATATAAATGGTATATGATCAGTCTCTTTAAGCAGGTATAAGAGGCACCCATCTAATACATGTCAAGTAGTTGGGGGGGCGCCAACTCTTGGTGCCCCACAATAGGGTTTCTATCCAAATAAGAATGGGGCATGGCCCTACCTCTCTCTCCTCCATGCCATGCCACATAAGAGGGGGCAGGCCCCTTAAGGATTTGGCACCCAATTCCTGTCAAAAGAGAAGGAAGGTGCCATCCAATCTTCCATCTATTCCACATGTATACTTAGAGATAATTAAGAGATAAAGAAGAGATAATGTTAGGATAATTAAGCCAACTAATTGACTTAATCAAATCCTATTGGGCTCATAATTAAGAGTCCAATTAAATTCAACTACATTTAAGTTAGGTTCAAGACTATGGACTTGATCAAATCGAAGTCCTGAGAAGAATTAAGTTTAACCGTGTGCTAGCATGGTTCTCATAAACCTAATTGGATTTTAATAAATCCTAACCCAATTGAACTTAATAAGCCCAATTGGCAAATTCGAGATTAAATCCCTTAATATGTGATCCCATAGGTTCCATTCTATCCGGTAGTGAGATATATTATGATCTCCATCACAATATCATCGAAACTATTTTTGATGGATTGGAGTATTTTCAATTCTACACTTTGAGGGTCATCAATCATCAAGATGATGCCCGATGAGTCTCACAATCTACTAGTGACATCTAGCAGTATGTAGTGGTAATCCAGTAGAATAAAAGTATGAACCCCTAGGTGCAGTTATCGTATGATTCAGTCCTTCTATCATGAGTCCTGACTTGATGGAGGTCATAGAGAACTCGTCAGACCCCATTGTCAGTCATATGCTAGATTGGCTCGACTCGAGTTTATTTGTGAATCTCGTAAAAATTTTTTTTTAGTATTCACGCTTATTTTGGCCAAAGACTTTCTGAACTCAGTCTCACAAATCACATAGGACTTCTCTTTTTCTATCAAGGTCGATGATTCCATCTAGGTGCATCCTACTCCAAACAGCGAAACTGAATCTACTAAAGCCAATATACACAGCAAGGACCCGAATGGCTAGGGATCAAGAAAATATGTAGTCAAAACTAGTAGCCTCACTATGAATAGCCAATGGCACCGTAGGTCAAAGAACCACTCACACCACTACAGCATCGAGAAGACCACTGACGAATGAGTAGACATTTATGTGGTTCTCATGTTGGTCACGCTTAGTGCAAGTTGTTCTCTAACAATCATCTGCACCTTCACCCCAGTGTCTCTACACCGTAGATCCGAGACTCATCTGCCCACAAGGAAAGTGAATCGTGTATCGATCCCAAATGGATTGATCATTGTCCTCTGTGATGATCCTTTGATCAGGAGTATGTAGAAATTAAATACTAATTAATGTATGTTTCAAATTCTTAACTCTTTAAGAATGTATAAAAATTATTTTGTTAATTTCTAAGATAAATTATGGACACAAACATGATTGGAATAAAAAGCCCTTTATTGATAATAAAAAGATTGTAAGTACAAGTTTAGGTTCTAGAATTACATAATGTGTCAACCAATAATTGACTTCTAGGGCATAAATCCAACAAACTCTCACTTGACCTAAAGCCAATTGGCTATATACCTAAGATCCATCTTCTCAAGGTAAGCTTCGATCTTCTACTGGCTGAGAGGCTTGGTCAGCGGATCCGCCATATTCAATGCGGAGTCAACTCTCTGCACCTCAACGAACTTCTTCTCGAGGTATTCGCATATGATGTGAAATCGCCGCTCTATGTGCTTAAACTTCTGGTGAGACCTTAGCTCCTTAGCAAGGGCTATGGCATCGTTGTTATCGCAGTGCAGTGCAATGGCATCTAATGGCATCACACCCAGCTCCACAACAAACTTCTTGAACCAAAAGACTTCTTTAGCAGCTTCAGAGGCGGTGATGTATTCGACTTTCATGGTCGAATCTGCAATGATTGACTGCTTGAAACTCTTTCAGCTAATCGCACCATCATTACACAAGAAGATACACCCTGATGTAGACTTTCTATCATCGACATCAATCATAAAGTCTAAATCGATGTATCCCTCAACTTTTAGCTTCGATCCTCCATCAAAGACCAACATCAAATCCTTAGTCCTTCTTAAATACTTAAGAATATTTTTAACAGCAATCCAATATTCTTCACCTAATTCACCTGATATCTACTTGTGACACTCACGGTAAGTGCTATATCAGGATGTGTAAATAACATGACATACATGAGGCTCCCCATTATCGAAGCATAAAGGATCTTGCTCATGCATTGGATCTCCTCAGGTGTATCAGGACACATCTTCTTGGAGAAATGAATACCATGTCTAAGGGGCAAAAGACTCCTCTTAGAGTTTTTCATGCTGAATCTCTTCAACATCTCCTCTATATACATATGCTATGAGAATCCTATCATTCTCTTAGATCTATCCCTATAGACTTTTATACCAAGAATGTAGGAAGTTTCTCCTAGATCTTTCATGGCGAACTCTTTTGACAATCATACTTTGACCGACATCAGCATGAGAATATCATTCTCAATTAGAAGGATGTCATCCACATACAATATGAGGAATGTGATAGTACTCCCACTGATCTTTTTGTACACACATGGCTCCTCCTCATTTTTGATGAAATCAAATATTTTGATTATATTATTGAAGTGAGTATTCCAACTCTGAGATACTTGCTTAAGTTCATATATGGATCTTTGCAGCTTGCAATCCTTGTGATCACTATCACTAGACGTGAAACCTAGAGGCTGCTCCATATAGATATTTTTCTCAAGATATCCATTTAAGAAGATAATTTTTACATCCATCTATCAAATTTCATAATCATGAAATACTGCTATGGCAAGCAGAGTACGGATGGATTTCAGTATGGCTACGGATGAAAAGATTTCATGATAGTCAATGTCTTTGCGTTGACTATAACCTTTCGCGACTAACCTTATCTTATAGGTCTCTACCTTACCATCCGATCCAATCTTTCTTTTATAAATTCATGTACACCCAATAGGTACAATACCTTCAGGTGGATCTACCAAGGACCAAACCTAATTGGAATGCATGAAATCAATTTCTGACTTCATCGCTTCTATCTATTTCTCAGAGTCTACATCTAACATTGCCTCATCATAGATTTTGGGATCATTCCTAATGTCCCTATCTCCCATAAGGAATACTTTCTCTAAATCCTCTATTAGAATATCTAAGTACCTTTCAGGAGGATGGAAGATCCTACTTGATCTACGAGATGGGAGAGATATCACATCTACTGGTTCATTATTGAGTTCAGGTTCTTGGACTCGATGCTTTTCAAAGACTTTCTCTTCGAGCTCAATCTTTCTCCCACTGCCTTCATCTTGGATAAACTTCTTTTTCAAGAATACAGCATGATGGCTCACAATCACATTGTGATCCTCAAGAAGATAAAAGTAGTATCCCATGATTTTCTTAGGATATCTAATAAAACGAGTCTTAAAGGATCTAGCCTCTAACTTATCCGCATGCTGTCACCTGACATGAGTCGGACATCTTCAAATCTTGAGATACCCAAGAGTTGGCTTCTTACTATGTCATAATTCATATGGTGTGGTAAGAAAGAATTTAGAGGAAACTCGATTCAAAAGATGAATCGCAGTAAGCAAAGCATGCCCCAGAAGAAGTCAGGAAGATTTGTAAAGCTTATCATGGATCGGATCATATCTAATAGGATCTGATTCTTTCTTTCAGGTACCCCATTGAGCTGAGGTATCTCTGGAGGTGTCCACTGTGAGACTATGCCATTATCTTTAAGATAGGTCTGAAATTTTCCATTAAGGTATTCCCCTCCTCGATCTGATCGAAGAACTTTTATGAATTTTTTGGTTGGTTTTTTTACTTCTTGTCTGAACTCTATGAACTTTTCAAAGGCTTCAAAATTTCAGTGCATCAAATACATAAATCCATACCGTGAAAAAATATCGATAAAAATTATGAAGTAGATATGGCCACCACTAGCTTGTACATCGAATAGACCACACACATCAGTGTGTACCAGGACTAATATCTCAGTGGCCCTTTTTCCTTATCCCACAAAGGGCAGCTTGATCATTTTTTTTTGAAGATATGATTCACAGACTGGATAAGACTCGAAAGTCAATGGTCCAAGAAGACCATCTTTCTCTAGTTTGTTGAGTTTATCTTCTCCAATATGGCCTAGCCTAAGGTGCCACAGATACTTTTAGCTGATCCTATCTCTAGATCTTTTAAACTCTATGGCATTCACTATTTGCTTGTTAATGTTTACACTTACATCGGTATGCAAATGATAAAGACTGTCAATCAAAAAAGCACGTGTTACAAGTTTATTTTCAAAATAAATAGAACTCATGTCTTTATTGAAATGAAAATTGTAATTATCTTATGCCAGTACAAAGATAGAAATCAAATTTTTACTGGGTACATGTATATAGTAACAGTCTTTCAAAAGTAAACTAAATTCTAATGGTAGTCCTAGAGGGTAGGTTCCGACGGTCACAGCAGCAATCCTTGCTCCATTGCCAACCTGGAGAGTGATCTCGCCTTCCCTCAGCCCCCTAACTTCTTCAAGATCCTGCATTGAAGTGCACAAATAAGCATTTGAACCAAAATCAAGAACCTAATTAGAAGAAGAGAAAATTGTTAGATTAGTTTCAATAACGAGCATTTCAGATGTACCTTCAAAAAGCCCATCCTTCTTCCTGCTCTTGACAGTCACCAGGTAGGTCGGATAGTTTCTTCTCTAGTAACCTTCGACATTGCAATGGAAATAATTTTTTTTGTCGTTAGCCTTATTAGGAACCTACTTCTTAGGCTTGACCTCATTCTTCTACTTCTTCACGGGCTTTTTCTTCTTGAAAGAAGATTTTCTTTTGGAGGAAGCCTGCTCCATAGCTAGAACTGTGCCCCTTGAACTCTTCAAGGTGCCATCTGCAATCACCAGCATATTCAATAACTCCGGTAAAGTAGCATCGATCTTATTCATATGGTAGTTCATAATAAACTACCCATACGAATCAAGAAGAGACTGGAATATCAGATCCACCTATAGTTTCTTATCCATGTTCATTCTGAGCTTCTGAAGCTCCTCTATATCCTTGATCATTATTAGACAATGATCATTGACAGACTGCCCATCACACATCTTTACTCTGAAAAGTCTTTGAGAGACCTCAAAACAAGTTGTGTGACTTTATTCACCATACAACTCTTGCAGGTAAACCAGCATCTCTTTGGCAGTCCTCATGTCTTCATGCTGTTGCTGAAAATCATTGGACATGAATGCTAAGATGTAGCACTTTGCCTTGTTATCTTCATCCATCCACTTCTTAAGAGCAGCTCGTTGATCAGCAGATGGGCGAGCAAGTAACACAGGTGCTTTCTGGTCTAGGATATGTGTGAGTTTTTTGAAATTAAGAATAATTCTCAGATTTCAGAGTCAGTCTTTGTAATTTATGTCAGTCAATCTATTTGTATCGAGGATTCGAGCTAAGGGGTTTGAACTTAATATGATTATCTACAGAGAGAACAGTTTCTAGTTAAATTTTGTACTTATAAGATTGTTTGTTCTAGAAACTTTTAAAAACAAACAAAGGCTCCCACTATTTTCTTGAATCTCCCACTATTTTCTAAAAAAATTACATCCCATGCATCGTATGGGATTATAAGCTAGTGTATATACATATATATTGAGAGGGGGTTGGGGTTTGTGCCGTTGTAGTTTGTTTCTTGGAATCTTGAGGTCCTTAGATTCTTGAAGTTATGTTCCTTTCATTGTTTCCATAGTTGTCCCTTTTTTATATATTGAAAATAGTTATTTTTATTGGAAAGAAAAAGCTAATGATGAGAACAAGTTGAAGGATTTTGTGGATTTCTTATGATGGTTTTTATTACTAGAAGATCCTTCAATAGTTCTTTAATTATACTTTCTACAAATGATAGGATAATTAAATTGTGTAAGGTAAGAGAGATGTTGCACAAGCAAAGTACATTGTCAAAAGAAAAATATTGTATATCTTAAAGTCTAACCTAGTATAATTGTCAACTCAAAATTTGACTCATGAATCGCCCATGTCTTGACTGGAATTGCGACTCGAATCATGACTCGAATCGTAAGATTTAGTAACAAATTCAAATTTTTTATAAAATAATAAGAATTAACATAATTACATAAAAATAAAATTTATATTATAAAAATAATAAAAAAATATAATAATACTTTGATTAAAAAAATAAGAATGATTAATTGTTAAAAAAATAAAAAAATCCAAATAGAAGAAACAGGGATCCGAGCAGTATCGGTTAAGTGGCTTGTGCTTCAGCCTTTATCTTTTAACACTCCACAATTCACTCATCTCTCTCGGTCGAAAAGAGAAAGAAGTCAATGAAATAGGGACTTCAAAGCTTCCTCAAAAGGGCAAAAAGAGAGGGAGAGTACGACGGCGAAAGAAACAGACTACCACCTATCAAAGTCTTTGAAGCATCCTCTTGGGAAAGAGGAATGGTGAAGGGAAACAAAGAGAGCAACGGGAGACTCACACGAAGAGAAAGATATCTTCCTCTTTTCATCGAAGTCTTTGAAGCTTGGAGAAATAGTCACATGCACTAGTAGAGAGAGACATTGAAGAACAAAGGAGAGAGAAAGAGAAATAGAAGTTGAAAATGCTTGAAATTGGTTCGATTTCCTTCTGCAAACCATGTTGAAAGCCGAATTTGCAAAATTTGGACTCTTCAACTTCCAGAAAAAAATAAACAACAAAATCTAGGATTCTAGAAACTTGCCATTTCTGACTCGAAGGTATCGGACGATTCGGCGATTCGCATGATTCAGTCAACAATTCATCGATTCAGGTGTGATACTTCCCCATTTCGGATTCGCTATTACAGTTTGGCTCAGCCAAGCTTTGACTTGTCTCAAATTGTAAGAATCGACTCACAACTCGTACGATTCTAATAACAGAGTGACCTATTCACTTTTCATAATTAGATCTCAGTGAGACATATATAAAAACTTCATGCAGAAATATAATATTTATGTGCTTCTAAGACTAGGTTTTAGAATGTAAGGTAAAAAAAGGGAAATGGAACTAATTCCATATGTTTCTTTGGAAAATGCTTTTCCATCTGAAAAGAGTTTAATGATCAGTCTTAATGAATCATCCATACAAAATGGTTATCATCTTGAATGAATAATAAATAAAAAAACCTAGGAGTGCATATCCAACACCTGAGGAAGGCCCTAACATTGTATGTTCCTTGACGGTATAGAAATGATTGGGCTGCTATCATGGTTCTGGTGTAATTGAACCCTCTAATCTATATGTTGAAATATTTTTCAAGGGAAAAGCTCTCTATTCTCTACTTGTGCAAAGCTCTCCATCCACTTTGTGGATGCCATATTAATAGTATTATTAATAAAGCTCTTTGTTTTGGACAATAAATAGAGCTCTTATTTAATAGGATTCTTTATCAAACTATAACAAATGTAATATCATTCGTTAAAAAAGTTTATTAGTTTATTAAACTATATTAAATAGTTTTTTTTCATTAGTAATATTAAATGAATATAGAAATTAATTATATTATTAACTGATATCCCCATGTAGGTTGTGAGATTACATTCATGTTTTATTAATTTCTATTGCATTTTTATGATTATGATAAATACTAATGACCCTGCTACATTGCATTTATGTATCCCCTAAATGAATACTTATCTATTTTTTATTGTATGCGGGTTAGATCATGATCTTATTCTTTTATAATAATAAATTATGTTATTATATTGATATATGTATATATACGCTCTTGATATTTTATATAATAATAGTTTATCATAATACTAATATCAAAAAGGTACCCCACACGTTGCATTGGACTACCAATTCATGAGGAGATTATTGGCAAAAAACATACTTTAATATAAATATTAATAAAAATTAATAATATTTTACTATATTAATTGAAAATAATAATATTTTAGTAAAAATAATATAATAATAATATAATAACACCAATAGTAGTTCAATAAAAGTAATATATTTTAGTAAAAGTAATAATATATTTTATTACTGATATTCTTAAAATGTTAATAATGTTTAATAATATAATATATTAACAAAACTATATTTTGCTAAAAAATGGTAAAAATATTTATCACTAAAATAAAATTTTATATGTAATAAAAATATATTATTTTCTAAATAACTATAAAACTAATAACAAATTATATTTTAAGAATGATATATTTTCTAAATTAGAAAACACACATAAATATATATACTTGTTTAGGAGTGGTATATTTTAGGTGTTATATACTAATATATATGTGTGTGTGTGTATTAAAATGGGGGCTTCTGCATTGGCAGAAGCCTCCATTTGACACCTATAAAATGTAGAAACCTCACACATGTACAAATATGATATTTAATCACATGCGGAAGAGTTTGAAGGATGCTATGGCCTATCCTCATTGCACGAGTTCCTCGAGAAAGAAAAGGCCCCTCCTTTCCTCACCACCATGGGGAAGGGCCGCCACCGGCGATTTTCTCTGCTGCCTCTGACTGCAAACTATGCGGGGATCTACTGCTAATGTAGCACCCGAAGGATGTCGGACAGCATAGTGAGTGTGTAGAGGTGGATGCCCTGGGCAGCGAGATTCTCACAGCCACCCTACTCATGGTTGATGATGACAATGGCATCACGCACCTCGAGGCCCTTGGTGTAGAGTGGGGTGGCGGTCTCGAGAATGGAGGTGGCGGTCTCGATGAGATCCTCGACAACAAGGCAAACCTATCTAAGGTGGAAGGCACTCTCGATGGGCGCCGCTGATGTCATAATCCTTGATCGCTATCCGATGCATGGCCATGGGGACAGCATGGGAGATGGAGAGGACGACGGCAACAGGGAGGGCGGTGTAGGGGACACCGTAGATGAGGTCGAATGTGGGCCCTTGGGCTAAAAATGGATCGGGCTAGGTCGGGCCACACCCCTACTTGAGTCCGGTCCGAAATTTTTTCTGGGCTTCAGGCCAGGCTCAGGCCCCAAAATTTTTTAAAATTTGAGGCCTGAGCCCTGCCCGAGCCCAAGTTCGAGCCCGGCCTGAACCCAATCGGACCAGCCCAGATTACTTGCAGTTGACCGAACCCAAACTTGAGCCCGGTCCGAATGGATTCGGGCTGGCCTAGATGGTTTGCACTTGGCCTGGCCCAAGCATGAGCCTGGCCCAAACCCGCCTCTCGCACCACCTGTTCGGATGTGTTTCTGATCTATCTTCGGTCAGCTAAGTGTTTCTTCACATGTTTTCAGGGGCCTTCACTCATAGTCCACCAGCATTCTATAATATCTGTCTTCCAAAGGCTTTTGGTTATAAAATGAGTATTTTCTATTATTCACCTATATTCTCGGAGTTTGCTTGGGCTTTTGCTTTGCAGCGGCTTTCTTCTTAATTTTACAAGGATCAGAGCATGGTAAGATTGGAGGAGGGAAAATCAGTTGGTCATGTATTATATTTCAACACAGAGTCTACCGCATGATCCGTCTTTTGCTACACTAATGCCTGTTGGAATTTGTTCAGTCTAGCCTATTCATCATTCTCCTACTGCTTGCTGTTTATTCACAGCGTCCTATCATCTCAGAAGTTCTGTTAGCAGTTTCAGCTTCCTTTTGTTTTCACTGCCACCATATGTAAATATATGCAGTTCCTTTTGGGACTATTCTCTTTTCTGCTTTACACTTTTGCTTGTCCTTGGGAGCAAGGACAAGCAATTGCACAAATTGAATAAATATACAGCAAACAAATTGAATAAACAGAGGACCCGCAAGGCAGAGTGAGGCAGAGAACCTAAGAACCAGGATTGGTGAACTGTTGAGAAACCAACAGCAGCAAGAAAGCGCAAATTACTAGAACTAAATATGGATGAGAATTATATTTTAACCTTCAAACACGCAACCCAAAGACACTTATGAGTTATGGGGAACATATGACAAAGAATATGATCCAACCTTACAACCTTGTCCTCTGTCTACAAAATTATTGCCTCAAAACAAAAGTGGCAATTGTTAGTTTGAGAGAGCATGCAGAAGAATATATCCAAGAGGCCTATAGGAGTGAAAAAGATAAACAAGAAATTCCAGACAAACAGAAATTCAGGTGCTTCAGATTTTTTTTAAATTCTTCACATGAGTTGAATTCTAGCAAATTATTTTTCATCCATTTTCATTCATCCATTATCGTGAAAATCTACATTTAGAATAAACTAAATAATTAAAATTAAGATGAAGAAATTTAAATATGAAAATGTGTAGCTTGATATGGATTAAAACAAATTATAAAGATAGTTACATAATATTATATCCATGTCCCAACTTTATTGCTTGGCTCACTCCGGGATGCCATTATCCATATTCAACTTTAAAAAATTCAAGCTACTTATAACTGTTAATATACATATCAATCATAAATCTTCAAAATATAAATACTATAATAAATAAAAAATATAATATAAATTTAAAATATTTATATGTATTCATCATATTCTTCACGAAGCCAATCTTAGATGCAAACTAAGGCCTCGATCATAAATGTGCTCAATGAACTCCGATGCTGATTCACAATTCTACCACCAGTGCTGCATACCGATTCTGATAAAACAATAGTGACTGAAATAGCAAGAATGTATCTAGTCATTCTTGATAATACAAGATAGACTGCTGCATTGCTCTTCCACCATGTCAAGATATTAGACTGCTTATCTTCCAAATCAGAAAGTACATCATCATCCAAATAACCATCTAGCTCCAATCTCTTTGGCTTTTTTGAAGAACTTTGATTTCTAAAATGAACAAAATCCATGTCAAATTTTATTTTACTCAAGTTAAAAGGAGAAACTAAACTTATATCCCTTAATTTATCCATCAAAATTAGTTATTAGCTCATTTGAACCTACAGAAGGTTGCACTCTTGTTGTATCTACATACTCATTATAAAATTTATAAAGATAAGCATGAATATCATCAATCTTCTTCTTGCTCTCTTCCATATCAAATGCCATTTGATAACAAAAATCTATAAATATCAACTTTGATGTAGGATCCAAAATAGAAGCACTGACCAATAAAATATCGCATTGAGACCAACATTTATTGAACTTCTTTTGCATCTCATTTATCCATTATTTTAATATATCATTAGTATCAACACTCTCATACATCAATAAAGTCCTATTTCTCTAAATTTCTTTTATATAAAAATTAGATGTGAGATACTTGTAATCAGAAAATAGTTTAGTAGTATCTAAAAAGTCTTACAAAAATTTAAGAATTACATCCGCTTGTTTTCATTGATTGTTACTAGGATGTACGCATGAATGCTCGATTGCACATCTAATAAAAATATCTTTATAAATAATTACATCAGTCAACATTTCATAAGTAGAATTTCATCTTGCAGCAACATCCAGAGTGAGCCCTTTTTTAATAGGAAGTTTCATATATTATGTAATTTCATTAAATCCTTGCATTTGAGATGGAGATACAGACATATATCTAATAATCTCTCTTATGCATTCAATGGCTTTATAAATTATTTTTATCACATCTTAAACCATAATATTTAATATATATGCACAACATATAATATGACTATACTCCTTATTAAATAATATTTCATAATAAAAATGATCTTGAATCTTTCTAATTACAACATCATTTGTGGAGCAATTATCTAAAATAATTGCACATATTTTAGAATTCAGTTCTTATTCAAGAAGGCACTTTCCAATAACATTTTCAATTGCAAAATTTGTATGAAGATATGCTAGTTTCTTGAAACTAATTATCTTCTTATGTAAAATAAATTTGGAATCAATATAATGTGCTATGAAAAAAATATAACTAATTTTTTGATTTGATGTCCAAATATTAGTAGTGAAACTAATTTGAGAATTTAATTTTTTAAGTATATCATATAATTTTTTTCTTTCTACTTGGTACAAAGCCATACAATCATTTCTTACTATCTTATGATCAATAACATTAAATAATGGCTAAATAGATCTCATAAAATCTAAAAAAATAGGATGCTCAACACTACAAAATGGAAGCTCAGCATATATGATAAATTTTGCAAGAAATTTTTTGCTCTCTTCTTGATTGAATTTAAAAGAGTTTATCGGATCTTTTGAACTTGCTACTATAAATATTTGATTAACTGAATTCTTTTGATATTTCTTATAAATATTTTTAAGATGCCATTTTAAATGGCTTGTTTCATTTTTAGTACTACTACTTAATATCTTTTTACAATATTTGCATGTAGCTATTGATCCACCAGATTTTCTTTCTTCAATAAAGTGATTCTATACCCAAAATCTCTTTTTAAAATCTTTGTCATTTTTAATAGCTTCAATAGTATCTTTATCTTTATCATCCTCATCCCTTATATTTTCAACAGTCTCATTTTCATCCATTTTAGAATGAGACATTAATAAAATAATTTATCCAAATAAGAATATAAATTACTAAAAAATCAATATTTACAAAATCAATATTTATAGAATATATATCTCCTCATATCTAAGAATGAACGTACTAATTTTTAGAATGAAAATCAAGCAACAATCAATACAAGTAGTAACTTTTAGAATGAAAATCAAGTAGCAAACAAAAAAAATACTAACTTTAAGAATGCATAATGATATTCAACCATCAATATGTGTAACTCATTTCTAAACAATAGTGCAAGTTGCTGCTTACTATATAATGGCACAAGTTAAATCCATCACTACTTTGTGGGGAGAGATCTGTTTCCTTCGAAGTTGGTGCATAAGGAATGGAGAAGGGTTGAGTTGGGATTTCAAAATGGGAAGGGACGGGATTAGGGCCAGATATTAAAGAAAAATGGTCCTATGGATCATTATATTGGACTCTTAAATTCCCCTATGGGCTATAACCCTAGCTCAAGTTGGCTCAATGCCATGGTCAATGAACATTTCCCTATAATGCATATTCAGGGATCCATGATTCATTGTTTCAAAAAAAATCCAATTATCATGTTAGTAAAACTCATTTAAAATCTTAGAAACATGAAGTGGGTCACTATACTATGAAAAAAATAGTGCATCTTTAGAAGGCATCAATCTTTAAAAAAACATTTTAGAGGGGGCACAACATTGGCATGTTAAGTTATTAAAACTTGCGCATACCTATACACCTGTATTTCACAACAGTTAAGATTTACAATGGGCTTAACATCAAAACCCTGCATGCATCCAAAAGCTCATGGTGAATCACATTAGGCCCTAACATAAAATCTTGTTTCTCCTGTATGATGGAACTAATTTGCATCTTTTCTAGATATTTGAAGTATATAAAAGCTGGTCACTTGAAACAAAAGGAATTCACAGTCATTCGAAAGGCATCACATTAATTTTTCCAATTGAATAAGCAATAATAAATTATGATCATGGTTATGAGAACTTTTTTTTTGTACAAACTAATGATACATGATGATGGACATATACATGTAGAATTTATTTTTGTTGTCCATTAAGACACCAAAATATCTATTCTACCATATGATGCCAACTCCCTTAAAATGATTTAGTTAGCAAGGTTGCATAATCAATATATGGACTAAACAATAACAACCAAGATCTTTATATTCTTTTGCTGAAGTATTACATTTACAGGAAAATAACCATACATGTTTAGCTGAGTTCTACTTATATATACATCAATATGTGTAACATTCTTCCCAACAAAGGCATTCCATTCCAATTATCAGGAGGTAGTGACATGCTACGATGATTGATTAGGCAAACGGTGATCAAGATTGAATGATAGCGATAAGGGAACACCGACGGCCAACCTGTGAGGGGCGAAGACCAGAAGAACACCGACGACCAACTTCAAAACCTTAATGTTGAGAGGAAAAGGGAATAAAGATTAAGGAATACAGAGATCAGAGGTTTGAAAGAAGGGGGATTCGATAGGATCCATATCAAAAATAGTGAATGGCGATGATCGAAGATGGGTAGATCGAAGAGCGGCATCACTACGTCAGCAATAACAGATAGGGAAAGATGGAAGAAGATCGGAGGTGGGGATGGCCGATGGGGGAAGAAAAAGGGCTGGCATCAGCAATGGGGGAAGATGGAAGACGATGAAGATCGATAGACATGGCTAGGGGCTAGGGCTCTTTGCCTCTTCGAGACTTTTGATGGAATGGGGGGAGTCGGGAGGAAGATTGAAGATGGAAGGGGAACAGTGAACACCGGAAGCCTTAGAATTTGGCTAATTGGTTAAACTAGTTAACTAATGCTAATTAGCTAATATATAGGCTTGGACTAACTCAGGCCTCTTTTTCAAGCTAAATCAATTTAAGTAGGAATCTAGGCTCGAATGAAAAAATTGGGCCCATGATCAGCTAAAATTCGAGCTTAGACTTGGGCAAGGCCAAAGATATGTCTGAGCCCAGTCCGAAAGATAAATAGGCCTTATATTTAGGCCCAAACCCAGTCTAAATTGTTTCGGACTGAGCCCAAAGCCTGACTAGAGATTGATCCAGCTCAATGGGCCTCAGATCGGCCTGAGCCCAGTTCCAGCCCTAAATGTGGTGGAGGAGACAACAGAGAAGAGGAGGTTGGCAATGCGGGAGAGGAGGGAGGGGTAGAAGATGATGAGGTGAAGGTCGATGTAGATGGGGTAGGTGATGCCAGATTTGAGCTTGAAGCTACTAGAGGGATCGCAGCACAAAGGGACTCATGGGGGTGGAGAGAGATTCTTAACTATTAGTGAGGATCCCGACAACGGAGCCATCGATAGCCTGGTTGATGGACTCAAGGGACTCCTGAGCGGCGATGATCCTGTCCTCGAGGGAGCACGATAGGTCTTATATGACATGAGCGGCAAATGCCCCGAGCTTGCCTGCAACCTGCGTAGTGCGAGCTAAACCCACCTTCCATCGAAAAACCCTAAATGGAGCTAAGACAAAGATAGATAAGTGAAACACTTTCTTTTCTCTTCATAGCCATCAAAGAGAGCCTGATGCAGTGATGGAGGGAGAGGCCACCATCGTGCCCATCATCTCCACGAGCACTAGCAACGAGACCAACAACCCCAACATCGACATGTCTCAAGAGGAGTGTAAAGATAGGATCCACAAGAGCCTCAAATGTTCAACTCCTTGCCTAGAAATATAGCAACCTAAGAGAGGAGGCGAATTGGGCTGTTTAAAAATTTCAACAAATTTGCAATCTAAACAATGATGTGCTTTAAATTAAAACTAACTTGAGTGCTTATGAAGTATGAACAATGTGCAAGAGCAGAATTAAAGAATAAGTAAAACTATGCAAGAATTAAAATGATGTAAGCAAAAAAGCAAGGCACAATCACAAACATAAAGTAATTTATAGTGGTTTGTTGCAATACCACACCTATATCTATTTTTTGATTACAGTGTGTTTGTTTTACCTAGGATCACAAATAAATTTAGTTGATTTTATAGAAATACTAACCACAATCTATACATCGATTATTTTTCAGATTTTCAATCAATCCAGTTGGTTTTATGGGCTTACCAACTAAAACTTACAATATCCAATTTTGGACTTAGATAGGCCTAACCCATGTTTCTTTCTCCCAAAGAAAATTGAAAAAAGAAATAAGAATACAAGATATAGAATTTTAGAATAAAATAAAATTGAAAAATAAACTCTTTGAAATATTGAGAAGATGATGATGATTTTCTCTTTCGATATTTGAACTTCTCTTGTTTGAAGCTTAAGAGGATGTGGAAGAGATTGGAGATGATCACTTTTGAAAGCTTTCTGAATTCAATGCATAAATCCTTTTCTTTTCTCTGTTTCTAATGATTTTCAATGTTCTTTTAATAGATGAAGTGTTTCACTCTTTAATTCTTCTTAAACTTGCTTTCCAATTGATTATCATGCTTTTAATAGGCTTGAGAGTTGCTGGAGAATGAGTTTTAGCCATTAGGAGGCTTGGACTATCTATTGGAGCTAAAAACTAGTCATTGAGAAAATATAGAAAACTAGTCGTTAGTGCTGTCCCGTGCCAGGGGTCGATCCCAATTTCTCAGGGGTCGACTCCAACTTCTTGAGGATCAACTCCAGCTCTTCAAGGGTCAATCTAAGTTGGGGTCTGAAAATATAGTCTTCTATTTTTTTTTTGAGAGAGTTGACTCTTGCTGTTCACGGTTGACTCGTCAATCGTATTAGTGCATTTCAATATGCTAGAGTCGACTCGCCACTCTAAGAGTTGACTCCTAAACATTTTGAACTTAATTTTTCTTAAACTTTTAGCTTATTTTGATTCAGGGGTCAACTCCTATGCTTTTGGGGTCGACTCCACTAAGTCAAATATATGAAATTTCTTCTTTGAATTGCTTTGACTTAACTTTTTTAAGGAGATTTGTCCCATGGATACATTCTTCATCTTAAGCACTTGAAAAATTCTATATTTATCTTTGAAATATATGATTAGTATCATTTATACTCAACATTTTGGAATCATCAAAATCAATTATAGAATCAATAATCTCTGCTTTTTTTATGATGATAAAACTTTTAGTATATGCACAAATAAACATAACGTGTTTTAATTAATTTGCCAATATGAATCATGAAGTGATAAAATAAATACTTTAAGTATAAATTTTGTAAAAGTTTCAATTCATCTTAAAATTAAAATTCCAAACATTATATTTCAATATTTCAAGTGTTTCAAGAATATTTCAAGCATGTAATCAACACAAGCATTCTAAGATAGCATTTTAAGCATTTTAGAAGTATGTAATCAAGTGAAGTAGATACTCAACATACAATATCTCCCCTATTTTAACAGCATCAAAAAATGCAAGGAAAAGATTCAAATAATATCACCAAAATCAACTCAAATTTTAGATACATACATTGAACTTTCAGAATTTGATTTGAGTCATCCCACTTTCAAATTTGACTTTGATTTTATTTTTCAAATTAAGATGTTAGAACTTCTCCCCCTTTTTGAAAGTTTGTAGCAAATTTAGATTCAATTTTGGGATAATGTAGATTCAAAAGCATTCTCCCTCTTTTGAACAATATAAATTTAAAAACATATCTCCCCCTTTTTGAATAAAATTGATGCATTAAATAGATTCTCAAATTCAATTATAAACTTTTTTTGAACTTTGAAGATTCAAGAATGATAGAGCTTTTCAAAATAAAGGATTCATTCAAAATAAAGCATAAGATATATTTAGTGTTTTAAGAAGTCATTTCTTCCTTTTCTTAAGCAGTATCAATCAATTTGGTGCATAAAGATATTGTTGGTAAAGTTAATTGATCTATGACCACATGGCAAAATCAGAAAGAATCATCTGAAAATCATCTTCTAGGTCGGGTCGATGAAATACTGATCTGGTTCAATTCTTAAACCAATTTTATGTAAGGGTGGCAATGGGTCGGGTATGAGTCAGATCGATTGATATTCAAACCCGCTCCATCAGTAAAAAACCCATATCCATACCTGCCCCGTATCCATCTCGGGTTGGGTAGGGTTGGGTCAAGCTTCAAGAACGGATCGGATTGGATCAGATATATCCAAAATTTTTGTATAATTTAAAAAAAAAATCTATAGAATGGAACAGAGCCTTATAAATTAAAAAAATTTTAACTAAAGAGAAATCTTTTCAATCAAAAATCCCCTACCCTACAAAATATCATGCTTCTACCAAGATTAAGCTCTCTAAACCTCAAGGAACCAACTCACACTGCCACAACTTGGACAAAATCCCATATATTTGAGGAAAAAACCCAATCAGAACCTCGAAAACTGCTCTAATCTCTCTCACATGCTCTCCTTTCCCATAGATCTCTAAAAAAGATAATGAAAAGAAAAGAAAAAGAAGCAAAAAGAAAAAAAATGACGATCTATGTAGGAAAAGGACTTACCTCTCAATCTTTTCCATCTTTTCTTTGTTTTCTTTGATTTTTCCTTTATTTTCTCCCAATTTTTCCTCTACTTTTTTCATTCTCAAGAGTCCTAATTGGGTGGGAGGCTTGGAGTGCTCGAATATGGAAGTTTAAGGGAGGCAGAGTGGTTGAATACGAGAAGCTTAGATGATTAGGGTTGTGTTGGGTATTTGGGTGTATGTATGTATGTATGTATGTATGTGTCTATATATATATATATATATCGGGTCAGATTTAGAGCGGGGCATACTATTATCCATACCTACTTCAAATTTCTTTTCTAAAACCCATCCCTACCCTCGATTTTAATCAAGTCGAGTAAAACCTGCCCCATTCAGATTAGATCGATTCGGATATCCGACGGATCAGACCAAATTGTCACCCCTAATTTTATACTGATCTAAAGTAATTTGATCTCAAAATTGAGTAGCTCAATTTTTACCTGATCTGCCACAAGAGACATCAGTATATATCCGATATGACCAAGAATCCAGTGTGTTGAATCAGTTATTATCCAGCACTATTATGGCTATACTGCAGCCAATTACTACGTGGGAACAATCTACGATCTCTATGCAGCTCGACATTTTGTTATAACAAACTAATGGTCTAACAAATCTTTAACGGCCTAACAAACTCTCTCAATGGTCTAACGGCCTAAGTAAATCTTCTCTATATAAAGAGGGATAAGGTACTCTCTAGAAGAAAAGTCATAATTCATAGAGCCTAGACTCTGTTGAAGTCTTTCCCCCACTGAAGGGAACCAGAAACTCTTATTCTCTCTACTAAAACTTCTCTTTTCACTTTCTATTTTCTCTATCTGTTCTCAAGATCCCGACTGACTTAAGTATCGAAGGATTCTAAACCAGATGATACCCTATCAGTCCTAGAATTTTTTTTGCAGGTTCACTCATGGTCTACATCAATCTAATTTTTAGCAGTACTATAGCTTGATCTAGCATCATTCTCATCCTTTATCCTCCAAAGCCTTGCAGCAACAGATAGAGAAAGGGCTTGTCCAAAAGATTTGGTGCAAATGGTGAATAAAAAGGTGCAAAATCATCCTCTACCTGCACCATCTTCTCCAGAAGATGCATAAGAAAATACTAAACCTCCGATTACAGTTGATCCACAATAATTTAGCCTCTTAGTTTAGCAGGTCCAGGCTCTTAATATTGTGGTAAAATAGCTCTAACATACCATAGAACAATGGTAAGAAGTGGCTCCTCAAGAAGCTCAGTCTCATAACAACTAGCAACCAATTCATCAAGATCCTCTTCATGATCATTATTCTACATACACCGATCAATCTTTTGAAGGAGAATCTACTCACAGCAAGAAGCCATATCAGGAAGAAGGTCTTGAATGAAAGGTTCAAGATCTCAAATAGAAGTTGATGGAAGTACAGCTTAAAACCCATCCTTAAGGTAGAAAAGACTTTAATCTACGATCTCCTTTTTCTCAAAAAATTTTGAATGAGCCGGTTCTTTCTCAGTTCAACATGCTAACAGTGGAATCATTTGATGGTTTCACTAATCCTCTAGATCATCTCAAAGGCTTTAGGGATGTTATGAGTTTGCAAGAGGCGTCTGATGTCCTACTTTGCATCACCTTCCTAATTACCCTTAAGAAATCTATAAGAATCTAGTTTTTTAGGCTCTAGTTGAGATCTATGTCCTCCTTCAAATAGTTGGTGAGGCTATTCATTATTTATTTTGATAATAATTAAGTCCATTTAAAGAATACTAATAGTCTTTTTACTATTAAACAATAGGAGGATGAATCTCTTTGAGAGTAGGCATGTTTTAATGCCACCACACTAAAAGTGAAAAACTTCAATAAGTTCATTGCAATGGCTGCTTTGAAGTAAGAACTCCGAAGCAATCGACTGATCTTCTCCCTCAACAAGAATTATTTGGACACCTATGAGAAAATATTGGTTCAAGTCTGAAAGTATGCTCAAACTAAAGAAGAAAATATACTCCACCAGGCAAAGAAAGAAAAGAATGGAAGAAAATGGCCCCAAGAAGAAGACCGTGGAAATCAGCCAAAGAACAACTTGAGCCCATCTCAGAAAATTTTGAGGTCAAAAAGTCTACCTCGATGTTTTGATATCTACACCACTTTGTCTGCTCCTCATGTGCAGATTTTGATGAAAATTGAGGATTAAAAATATCTTCTTCGACCCAACCCTATGAAGGCTCCACTGACAAAAGGAGATAAAAGAAAGTATTACCGCTACCATAGAGGCTATGACCATGACACTGAAGAATATCGATAGCTTAAAGATAAAATTAAAATTCTAATCTATTGTGATCATCTCAATAAATATGTTCGAGATCAGGCAACTCAAATTACAAAACAGCATCAAAAGCCTAATGATGACACCAAACCCAATCGGCCTATTGTTGGGGTCATTAATATGATCTTAGGTCCTAATGAAGACTGGGGGTAGGCAAAAGTTCTATCCCAAAGTGGTAATATACTGACAATATTATTTCATTTTCTAATACTGATATTCAAAGAGTCTAGACTCCTCATAATGATGCTATTGTCGTCTCTATGACAATAGTAAAGTATGATGTAAAGAGGATATTAGTTGATAATAGAAGCTCCACTGATGTATTATTTTATGATGCATTATAAAAAATAAATATACTAGATTAACTAAAATAGATCAGCGCTCTGTTGGTCAGATTTTTTAGAGATTTTATAGCTGTGGAGAGAGAGATCACTCTATTAGTCACTGCAGGAAAAGAATCCCATCAGTTGACTATGCAGCTCAACTTCTTTGTTGTCAAAATACCATCAACCTATAATGCTATTCTTAGCCAATTTAGACTCAATGTCCTCAAGGCAGTGGTCTCTACTTATCATTTGTTAGTTCGGTTTCCAACAAAAGATGGAGTCAGAGAGATGTGAAGAGATCAAATATTTGGTAGACAGTGCTTCTTAGTAGCTATAAAGTTGAAAAAATCAGTAAAAGCTCTACCAATTGAAATAACTAATCAAAATGATAAAATTGAGATTAGCAAAAACTGAGGAGAACCAGCTGAACAACTTATCACTACCACTTTTGGTGAAGATCTGGAGAAAACTGTTCCGATCATATCTCAATTAAAATTCGATCTGAGAGAAAAATTGATATCTTTTCTTCGGACAAACATCGATATCTTCATTTGGTCAGCTTCTGACATACCAGAAATCTCTGTGATGTTATTATACATAAGCTAAATATTGACCTAAAACATAAGCTAGTGTAGCAAAAGAAAAGAAGTTTTTCTCCAGAAAGATAAAAAGCTATAGATGAAGAAGTTGACAAACTCTTGAAAGCTGATTTTATCAAAGAAGCTCAATATCCGAAGTGGATCGCTAATGTTATTATAGTCAAAAAAACAAATGATAAATGGAGAATTTATATTGATTATGCTGATCTCAACAAAGATTGTCCCAAAGATAGCTTTCCTCCCATGAGAATTGATTATTTTGTTGATGCCACCTCAGGACACAAACTGCTAAGCTTCATAGATACTTTTTCTAGCTACAACCAAATTAGAATGTCATCCAAAGATGAAGAAAATATAGTTTTTATCATTGAAAGAGATTTGTATTATTATAAAATGATGCCTTTTGGTCTTACAAATATAGGTGCTATATATCAATACCTGGTCAACAAGATTTTCAAGCAACAAATAGGTTGTAATATGGAGATCTATTTTGATGATATGTATGTAAAAAGTATTGAAGCAGATCAGCATACTGATCTAGAAGAAGCCATCGAGGAACTCCGTAAATATGAAATAAAGCTCAATCTCAATAAGTGTGCTTTTGGTGTTACATTAAAAAAAATTTTAGATTTTTTGATGACTCAAAGAAAAATTGAAGCTAACTCCGAGAAGATCCGAGCCCTACTTGAAATGAAGCATCTAAGTACTATAAAAGAGGTACAGTGACTCACTAGATGGGTTGTATCTCTCAGTCGATTCATATCTAGGTTGGCTAAAAAATATCTTCTTTTCTTTAAAATCTTAAGGCAAATCAAAGATTTTAATTAATTGATCAGATGGATGTTGAGCTACCTTCGACGACCTTAAAAAGTACTTTGGATCACCTCCATTATTATCAAAGCCGATTGAAGAGGCTAATTTATTACACTATCAAATTACTACGAGATGCTAAAACCTGATATGCCAAAATGAAGAAAATGACATATACCTTTATCACATCGGCACAATGACTTCATCCTTATTTTTAAGCTCATACTATTGTCATCCTAACTGACCAACCTTTGAAATTGGTTCTATAATGACTTGACACTTCAGATTAGGTAGCCAAATGGGCCATTGAGCTTAACGAATTTGATATTCATTATCGGTCTCAATCTTCATTAAAAGCTCAAGTCTTAGTTGACTTTAATATGGAATATTCCATTCCTGATAAGGAGCTGACCTCAGAAAGCTCAAAGGAGGTTGTTAGAGATTTTAATTGGGTTTTACATGTCGATGGAGCCTCAAATTCAAAAAAAAATAGAGCTAGTTTAATTCTTGCAAGTCCAGAAGATGTTATCATCGAGCATGCTTTAAGATTCAATTTCCACACCTCAAACAATGGGGTAGAGTATGAAGCGTTCATTACTAAACTCAAAATGGCAAAAGAACTCGAAGTCAAAGGACTTAAAATCTTTACCAATTCTCAACTTATCGTCGGACATATATGAGATCAATTTGAAGCTAAAGATTTTATAATGTCTCAATATTTATAGAATGTAAAGAAATTATCCAAAAGCTTTGAAAATTTAGAGATCATACCAATTTCCAGATCAGAAAATATCCAAGCTGATGCTCTTTCACATTTAGCAACATTGAGATTTTCCAAACTAAGTCAAAAAAATTTTATTGATATTCTTGAAAAGCCCAACATAGAAACTTTACCAATTGCTCAAATTAATCATGAGTCTAGTTGGATTGATCCACTGATGGATTATATTGCTAAAGGAGTCCTACCAACTGATCCTATTGAAGCTAGGAGGATCAAAAGACAAGCTCCTTAGTATGTTATTCATGATGACCAACTATATAAGAGATCTTATTCTTTTCTATTACTTCGATACTTATGACTATTAGAAACTAATTATGCTCTTCGAGAAGTCTATGAAGGGGTCTATAGCAATCACTTGGGGGGCCAGTCATTGGCTTACAAAGTTATTCAGTAAGATTATTATTGGTCAACTATTCAAAAAAATACTGCCAACCTTATCAATAAATGTGATCGGTGCCAAAGGTATGTTAATATTCAACATCAGCCTGTAGTTGAACTCATTTCTATCACAACACCATGGTCTTTTGCTATATAGAGAATGAACATCTTTGGATCTTTCCCAATGGTGATAGGATAAAAAAAGTTTTTGATTGTGGCTATTGATTATTTCACCATGTGGGTGGAAGCCAAACTTTTGACATAAATAACTAAGAAAAAGATGCAAGACTTTATCTAAAAATTGATTATTTATCATTTTGGCTTACCTTAGATCATTATCACCGATAATGGATGATAATTTGATAATCAAAAATTTATTTTATTTTGAGTTTCATATAGACCATAGGCTGACCTCGATGGGACATTCACAATCTAACGAGAAAGCTGAGGTTACCAATTGAACTATTCTTCAAGATTTAAACCAAGGCTCACTGAAATAAAAAGACTTTGGGTGGATGAATTTTACAGTGTTCTCTGGGCCTACCAAACCACACCATGGAGATCCACTAAAGAAATGCCTTTTAAGCTCACCTTCGGGGAAGAAGCAATGATACCTATGGAGATCAATCTTCCAATGACCAGGATAGAAAATTTTTATGAAGAAAGTAACCCAGATCGGCTGAGGACTGATCTAGATCTGCTTGATGAAACTAGAAAAAGAGCTCGAATTTGTATGGCAACTTATAAATAGAAAGTGGTTAGATATTATAATGCTTGGGTGAAGTCGAAACTCTTTCATGAGGTAGATCTTGTCCTCCATCGAGTTGAAATCTCAAAGCTATCAGAACAAGGAAAGCTCACTCCTAATTGGGAAGGACCTTATCAAATTATCGAAGTAATTCATCTAAAAGCATACAGAATTAAAAATCTAGATGGCTCAACTATTCTATAAACTTAGAATGTTGAAAATCTCACGATGTACTATTAATGAGATTCTCAATAAAATCTTCAAATTTTGTCCCAATGAAGACAAACTTTATATCAAAGTATTATGAAGAATTTTTTCATCCAAATCAGATTGGTAAAAATCGATCAAATAAGGATGACAATGAAAAAAAATATCCCAACCAGATCAGTAATGAACCGATAAAATGAGAACAACCTATCCAAACAAGGTCATGAAGTCTGGCCAAATGTGGATATAATCAAAAATTTCATCCAAATGAGGTCATGGTTTCCGACCAAACAAGGATGAAATATATCCAAATGAGGCCATGATAACTGTGGCCAAATGAGGGCAAGGAAAAGATCAAGGTTGTCCAAACGAGGTAGAAAAAAGCCAAACTTCGGCTATAAAGATCCCCACCAAATCAGGATGACTTAAGTGAGATATCCAATCTTTGGATTGGACCTCACAAATGATTCAAGTAGGACATCCAATCTCTAGATTGGATCTCATGAATGACTTGACATGAAACATCCGATCTTTGGATTGGACTTCATGAATATTTTCTAAAAAGTACTTGATTTTCAGGTTCAATCTTGCAAAAGTCTGATGTGGAAGTCTACAGATTGAACTTCATGACATCGGATCAAATAAACTTATGACTGAAGTCATATCCTAAAAGGAACTTAAGAGAGAGAAGGCACCACGGGTCAAAATTCTATATACAAGAGACCCAACCCGCCATTCTAAATTCATTCTTAAACCACTATTATGGATGTTTTGATTATTAAGATTGACTTCTTCCAATCAATTGATCTAATTATTAAAGATTAGGTTATATCAATGACTTAAGTTTGCTATGATACATCTGCTCTATGATTGACCCGACTGAAGTCGAGTAATGTTTCTTTATGATTCATCTGACCGAAGTCAAATGATTATCTATTAATACTAAAAATTTCTTAAGCTTCTAAGTTATCAATACACAGATGGGGTTAAATAGGATAGGAAACATATGGTGTGGATAAAGAAGAATACACTTGAAGAAAGATGTTTTCATTGATATAAAAATATTTACAAAAGCCCACATTGGACTGATACAAAAGATCAAAAAAGAGAAAAAAAATTACATGTATAATATCAGGAATTAACCTAGGACAACTAGGAGGAGTAGAAGCCAAAGTCAGACCCTTGTCAGCCATTGGAGACTCCACTGAAATGACTTCGACGGCTAGGGCCTCAACAGAAGTTGTTGAAATCTATGTGGGAGGAGTTGGGACCTTGATAGGAAGGGCTTCGATATAAGATGAAGGAGCCACTTCCACAATTGATTGAAGCACTTCGGCAACCAGTGTAACATTCAATGTTGATTGATGGATGACCTCACTTGCCTATCTAGAAGTGACTTCATTTGTTGCTGCGATGGCCACTTCGATGGTGACTTGACTTTGCTTAGATCCAAGTCTGGAAAAAGTTTCATGACCAGATTTCTATAGCTCAGAAAGCCAAAGTCAAATGCTCCTTCAGAAGCTTCTATGACTTCATCCTGAAATGCATCTGAAGCCTTGAAGTCTTCCATAGCCCTTGAGATATGCTCCTTATCTTTCTCGAGTTGCTGTTGATATGAGAGGAGGGCCAAATCATGCTTCTCGATTATCGATTCAGCTTCCTTCAGCTTAGCCTCGAGTGTGGAGATCTTCTCTATCTCTTTCTACAACTTGTCTTCCTGCTTATTCATCCTGCGCTGATTGTCCAAAAGCTATTGGTTTTTCTTTTTTATTGTATTCATCCTCTCCTGAAGTTGATTCTTCAACCCTTCGACAGTCTTGGCCTCTCTTGTTGCCTTCTCTTTAGCTGCCTTCTTGACCTTCTTGGCTACTTTTTTGGCCTCTTGTTCGACCTTAAGTCCCTCCTCTAGGGACTTCTTATTTTCATAGAACCATGTCAGTTGCTCATTAAGCAACATAAAGAACATGGCTAACTAAAGAAAAAGAAAAGAAAGATACGTTAGATCGGTGTAAGACACATGAAAAAAAAAAGGAAGAAAGAGGAGAGAAAAGAAGGAGAGATGAAGCTCACTTCCAGAATGCTGTTGAAACCATACTTTATTAACTACTTGATTGAGCAATCTCGCCTTCGAGCATCCAAGTCCTTTTGTAGCATCATCATGCATAACAAGTCTCTACCAAGCCACAGTGTCTCCAGAAGGGATGCTTTAGAAAGATCAATCTTCTCTTTGGAGGAAGATGCAAGAGTGGTGTCTGAAAAGCTCAGTTGTTGCTCCACTAACTGAGCTAGTCTCGTCGATGATGGGGGTGGCACTGGAGAGGAGCTCGATCTTGGGCATGTAATCACATCCTTGTTTGGTGGACAAGCCACCTCAGTTTGGGGCTAATGTTGAGTTCTCAACATCGACTGTGGTAGAATTGTAGAAATTAAAGCAAGGCTAAGTGCCAAAGATGAAGCTGGAGCAAGGGAAGATCAAGAATCAGCCGATCTAGAGCTCATAGTAGTCTCTTTACTCATTTTGGCAGTAGGCTGGTTGCTTGAGTCTTGTTTCCTCTTCTTCACCTCTACTAATCTCTTGGGATCGATGTTGAAAAATATGTCCCAAAGTCAATCGTTAGATGATTGTGCTCATCTTATAAATTATATATAAATTTTTATTAATAAAAGTTATTTGATATTTTCATTACAAATTGATCATCTTTGAACTCTCGTATTGTAATAAAATTCTTAAGACTATTATTAATCAACAAAGGAGGATTTATCGTTAAGTCCTTAAAAATATTCGCGACCAAACGATACGCTATTACTAGGACGATAGTGATATCAAGTGTAGATCGTTGTGTGCCATATGAGTTGATTGTCCTCTTAATCAAAGAGTGTGGAGACACTATTATGATATGCAGATCGAATGTAGGAGTACATTCACATCGAACGTGACCATATACCGAGCACTCTACTGTCAAGAGTAGCTTATGAAGGATATGGATATAAGTGTCCCTCCAACCTGAGACCACTACAGTGACTTGTAAGCAACTCACTGTACTTTAGTACTAGACCATCTGAGTTTCTAACTTAGTGATGGAAGAATACTAGATGCAGTCAAGTACTTATCAAGTCGGTGTATGAGTCAAGATAGAATTGACCCATCTGAATTAGTAGGAGATATGCATCAGTGTATTTCAATTTAGCAAAATTTTGATCAGGATAATCCATGAGATGGATTTGAAAGGTTAAAATATAATGTGATTGACTTAATTAGGGTTGACAGTGAAACCTTATGTCAGCTTGAGCATTTGGATCAAAAGAATGAATTATACAGTAACCATACGCCAGTAGGTTCTAGAAGATTGCATTGCAACACTTCGACCTATCCAGTCGTCGGATCATCATTGCTAATTGGTTACATCAATTGGTATAGAAAGTTATTCTTATGCTACCAACTTAGGTTTGAACCTATGTGATCACACGTATTAGAAGATTTGATCAGATCTGATGGCGGAAGAGTCCAATTAGATTGTGACTCTGGTGAAGAGTCCTACTTAGACTAGGACTCTGTAGGAGAGTCCCACTGGGACTGAGACTCTATCATTCATAGAGAATTAATTAGTAATTATATTACTAATTAACTCAATTTGATTGAGTAAAGAGCTTTGGAACAAGTCTAATTAAATTAGATTCAGTTCGACTCAGATTGGGATTGGTATGATCAAATCCGATTATAAAAAAAATTTGATCCTGATTCGATCAGGGTTTGGACTCGATTAATTCATAATTGGGTTAGAAATTTAATTAGATTTTTAGATTTTTAATTGGATTAAATTTATTTCTATCAGTAGTTTCAATCCAAATTTGATTTGGAATAAAATTGAATTAGAAATGAAGAGTCTAAGTCAGACCAGGACTCTATCTTTATCTTTTACACCATATCTGGATCCATGCCAATTTCTCCATGTCTAATTGGATTTAGATTGTGATTTTTGGCATCATGAGAGAAAATCTAATAAGGATGGTCAGCTATAATTGATGAGTCATAATATTATCTTTTGCCTAATTCAAATGTGATCCGAATTAGAGATAAGATGCAGACTAGGAAACAGATTTTTCATATATGGTATATTATTGGACTCATATTATTTTTTTATTTTTCTTAAAAAATATTTTAGCATGTGAGACTCTAGATTCCTTCTCCATATTCTAATAATTTTTTTGAAATTTTTTGGGATGCCAAAAGAAGGTTTTGGCATTGATTCATGTCACCCTTTCTTGGAAAGTCCCAATTCCTAGTCTATGAAAAAGGGACCCCTCTCTTAGACATCCCATAATCAATTCTCTTATAGATTTTTTATTTTCAGAGTCTCTTCTCCTCCTCCTCTCTTCCTCCTCTAGATCTCTTCTTACTTTAGAGTATCCAAGGTGCTTGTAGAAGAAGGAAGAGATCAGCTGTCGAAGTTGTTCGCAGACTAGCATCTCCGAGCCCCTGATCTGCGTCAGTCTTCATATGGATTTTCCTATAGAGGTCAGACAACTTCGTATGGCTATAAGTAACTTGAAGAATACCCTCTCTAATCATTAGACCAGAAGAGATCAAGATCAAAATTTATTTGGTAACAATCTATAACTTGTTTTGATTCTTATGGTAGATCTAATAGTTAGATCTAGAATTTCAGCATCGATGAGATCAATGTGATTTTTATTTTTAGATCTAAAATATATAATTTTTATATTAAATATTTTGATGTGATAGTCTAAGATTAAATTTTATACATATAATTAAGATTAAATAATTTAATCTATTATTTTTACTACATAAAATTTTAAAATTACATGTACTACACTATTGCAAATTTCCTTCTACTAGTATCAAAGCCAGATTATTTTGATATGAATTAATATGACTTTAGATCTAATTTTTGTTATTATTAGATCTTATTATTTATGATTTAGATTAGATCTAAATTAGCTTATTTTCATATCTGATTATTATTTATTTAGATTAGATGTTCTGAGTAGCAAAGTACTTGGATTGGGTAATCACTAGGCCATCCGGTCATAGGAGCAAGTAGGGTTTCATGACCCTCTCCTCTCATTCAATGGGGTACTCTTCATGGCATGTAGGGGTGCTACTGTGAGGTCTCATGAAGAAGAAAGTGAAAAGAAAAAAAATTATTTTTTTATAAAACATCCCTAGATCTTGAAACCCTAAGTGTTGTTGTATGTGATGCAAGTTACGAAGATGGTTAGTTACATCTAATCTTATTTAATCAAAGTTATTTTGATTTAAAATCATAAAAATTTAGATTTGATCTAAAAAAATTTATGATTTGATGTAAAAAATTTATATAGAAAATTATTTTTGAAATCTTAACCATGTTGATGCAAAACTTAATTAAGAATTAAGTATCAAGCTGATTAGATCTAGAATTGTGATTTAGATCTAATGACATTGCATAAAACATAGAGTATGGGTTAGCTAAAATCAGATCCTTCTCTTTAATTGGGTTAGACCTAAAGATAGAATCAAAAAATTGATTGACCATGTAGAGAAATTGATTAAGTCTAACTAAATATTGAATTAGATTAATCAGGATTTCTCTAGTACAATAGTTGTAGATAGTCAAGTCCATATCTTTGATTAGACCAAATGGACCTTGATTGTGGCTCAGTGGTTGAACCCAAATTATTAAGTTGGTCAAATCAAAACTAGTTAACCAATTAGTGTCTAAGGTAAGTTTGGCATTTCGATCAGTAGTTTTTAATTGAGAGTGGCTTACTTGACCATTTTAATGGTGTCTAAGGCAAGCTTAGCAGACCCTCCCACTGATCTCACTTATCTGACCAATTTGGTGAACTAGATTTTGATTAGATCACTAAGTGATTCGAGTTAGCCCATGCCATTAAGGTTGCTCAGTATGACTGATCTAGGTGCCAGTTCAATCAATATGACCTAACTCGATTCAGTGATTTGGTGAAGTCAGTGGAAGGATTATGGTCTACTGATTGATCTTTTCTTCTCTTCTCTCTTTTCTAAATTGATTAAACCCTTTAAATTACTAGGTTCCTAAAATGAGCTGGTTATGGTGATGACTAGATCATAGCCTCCCATTAAGGTGAGTGATAATGGGTTCATTATTTCTAATTGACATTGCAAGCGCCATCCGTCTGGTGTCCTCTCTGAATGATGGAATTATCATTCATCATATGATGACTCTGTTGAATTATCTGATGATGGTTGGGTTGACTGAGCCATCTTTAGGCCTGATCATTCATTAGATAGAATCACTGAGTATGTTCATGTTAATGGTTTGACCTAACCAAAACTTTCAATGGAGACTCATCGCCTACTGAAATAAAATCTGAGGCTAAACTAAATATTAAAAGTTGTTTGAAAAAATAATTGATTGAGAACCTATCCATAGGTGCATATGGATTGATCGAGCCATCCTCGGACCTATATGTAGTCTGTGTGGATTCTAGTACCCACTAAAACTGTTGGAAATTATGTCCTAAAATCAATCATGTGATAATTAAGTTCATCCTTGTATATGAATTATTGGTTATTGAATAATAGTTATTGTAATATTTTTCATCACAAAGTGACATCTTCCTTGAACTCTTGTACTATGATGAAGTCTCTAGAACTATGCTAGTATACGATAAAGAGAAGATTTATCGTATAGTTCTTAAACAAGTTCGTGACCAAATGATACTTTATTACGGGATAATGACGTTTATCGAGTGAAGATCGTTGTGTGCCATATGGATTGGTTATCCTCTTAACTAAAGAGTGTGGTGACATTGGTATGGCATACAGGTGAGATGTAAGGGTATATCATCACTGAACAAGTGACTCACCCACTGAGCATTCTGCTATCAATAGCTACTCACAAAATATATGGGTATAAATATCTTTTAGATCTGAGATCACTATAATGACCTGCAAGCAACTCACTGTGCTTTGGTGCCAAACTACTTAGATTTTTAATACAGTGATGGAAGGCTATTGGGTACAGTTAAGTACTTACGAAGTCTGTGTGTGGATCAAGATAGGATTGACCCCTCCAGATTATTGAAGTTGATATATCACTGTATTTTAATTTATTAAAGCCTTGGTCAGAGTAATCCATGAGATAGATTTGAAAGGTTGAAATACAATGTGGATGAAGCAATCTCGGTTGACAGTTAACTTGAGATCATCCTAGAGTATCTAGGATCAAAAAGATGAATTATGCGGTAACCATGAGTATGAGTTCTGGAATATTTTTTTGCGATAATTTGACCTATCTAGACATTAAAAACCATTGCTAGATGGTATCTCGATTAGTGCAGAAATTGGTTCCTATACTACCGACCTAGTGTTTGAACCTATAGAGTCATGTACACAAGTCAGACAAAGTAGGAAGAAATTGACCTATGTTTATATGTCCAATCTAGAAGTACTTGACTTGATTGAACATATAAGCTAACTTGATTGAGAATTGAGTTATGGGTCAAATGGGATTGAAGAGTTGACTATGTCTAGCTAGCACTATACATGAGGTTCAGGTTCAATCCCAAGGATGAACAATTTCTTTCTATGATTCATGAAACATATGAAAGATTGAATTTAAGTATTAATTAATTTTAGATTAGATCTAAATTAATTAGACTTAAATAGATTCAAAATTTAAGTTAGATTTGGTATAAAAAGTCCTAAAGAGTTTAGGATTGACAGTCTTTCGAAATTATTTCGAATCGGCTTCGAATCAGACTCGAATCGAACCTATTTTAGATGAGATATGAGTATTCCTACTTGTACTAAAAATATCCACTCATGAAGCATGATCAAAAATTAGTTTGATACTTATTTGGGGCATCCCAAGTGGATGTGGGAGTGGGTGCAATATGGATGTCATAAGTGATGGTAATTATATCTCATATAGGAGTCATTCTTTCATGAGTATTGGATCAATTTAAATCAGATTTGAATAAAGAGTCCTTCTCTCATTGGATCATGAGAATCATCTATAAATAGAGAGGATCTCTACCTATAGATGAGAAAAGAGAATAGAATAGCAAACAAATCAAATTGAGAGAAGAAAAAAAGAGAGAGAGACAGGCATGTGAAGAGAGAGGTCCTTCATCTTCTACATCTCTCCCTTTGTTGCCGCCTCCTCTCCTTGGGCATGGATCCTTCTTGGGCATCCTATCTACTAGTGTGAGATGTCACATTATCACATCTCATCTCTCGATTGATTGTGTATACGAAGCTAATTGGATTGGAGTTCATCCTGCTTTCCTGCGATGTTTGATGTGCATGCGAAGTAGAGAGTCTGCATAGCCAGGCCTCCATGAAGGTTTATATCAGATAATTTGAGATTTGATCTCTGATTCTACTGTAATTCAGGTAAGGATTTGATCTTTAAACAAGTAAAATATTAAATAAAATTCTTACATGCAACCTAGGCATTCTGGAGGGAAACTGTTTCCTCCCCTTCAACTGGTATCAGAGTAGGCTTAAAATATATGTATACAAAATAGAATTTTTTATGATTATTTTTATAAGATATAATTAAAATTTTTTGTGTAATATTAAATCTCATTTAGATCTATTTATATAAAATTTTTGATCTGATTTTGATTGGATTAGAGGTGCCTAATCAATGGTTGATTGAGATTGTTATAAATCTGTTATAATAAAATTCTGCTGTTGCTGAATTTTTGATAAAAAATAATATGAATTAAAATATATTTTAATAAAATTTTAATTTTATTATTTTTATTATGAAGTGAAGATTATTTTAGATTTAAATTAGATTTATTTTGATTGATATTTAGATCTAAATCCTATCATAATTCAGTACTTCATGAAAATAGATTTTACCAAAAATTAATTCCTTATGCATTCATATTTGCATCTAATTATTTTTCTATTTGATATCAAATCTAAAATTAATATTTTATAATCAGTATAAGATAAGTTTTAGATTTGATATGATGTATATGATACATCAAATCTAATTGGATTAGATGAAGAACATAATTGATGAGATCAAAGATATATTCATGACATAAAATAGTTTTATCAATAATTACATGTTGATGTAATTATATATAAAATTAGATTTTAGATCTTAATAGCCTAGTACTCAGATTGATGAGATCATCAGACCATCCGGTCATAAGAGATTGAAGAGATTAATCTCTCTTTTATCTATTCGATGGGTTCTCTTATAACGTATAGGGGTATCGTTGTTGTTGGTGCAAAAATCTGCTTGCGCCGGAGAAGCTGGAGTCGGAGAAGTCGCGGTCGCCATCGGGACCTGCAAAGGAAGTCTAAACCGGAGGTGGGGTTGCTCCGGCAAGACCCTCCGACGCTCAAGTCAGTTCTCTGCCTCAACAAGAATGGAGTGCTCGAACGGAGAATTTTAGCAGAGTTTTGAAATAAGAAAATGAGCTTATCGAATAACGTATCTGGGTCCCCCTTTTATAGGCGGAGGAAACAACGGATTGATGGCGATGTTTGTAACCGTCTGGCAGTGGACTGCCCAGGGTCAGGCGGAGTTTGCTGCGAAGTGTAGTGGAACGGACCCGTGGCTATCGCTGGGGCGTGCCACGTGGAGTCTGTCGCGTGAAGTGGGGTGGCGTTTGTCGTCGTGACTTGCCAGTGGATGGGAGAATCGCACAGTATCCGTTGCAGGAGGTGGAGCAGGATCGTGGCCGTTTATCGTGGCTGGTCAGGTAGTAATGGAGCCGTGTGGGATCCGTCATAGGGAGTGGAGCAGTGCTGCGATCGTTACTGCGGCCTGTCAGGGAGTGGTGGAGCTGCGCGGAATCCACCGCAGGAAATGTAGTAGAATCGTGACCGTGATTGTGGCCTGGGAGTGCTGATCTGTCGGCTGAAGTTCGGCAGTGGTCGGAGTCCGGCCACCGTAGAGGTCCGGATGAAGACTGTCTGCAGCCGTTGGAATCGAGGACGGAGCCCGGCTCCCACAGGAGTCCGGGCGAAGTCTTCCTGCAATCAAGGTTAAAGGCAAAGTCCGGCTCCCGTCGGAGTCCGGACAAGGCTTACCAGCAGTTAACGTTGAGGACGGAGCCCGGCTCCCGTGGGAGTCCGGGCGGAGTCTGCTCGCTACTGAAGTTATCGGCGGAATCCGGCTCCCGTAGGAGTCTGTCCGACTCCCGTAGGAGTCCGGACGCAGTCTGTCTTGCAGCCGTTGGAGTCGAGGATGAAGCTCAGCTCCCGTAGGAGTCCGGGCGAAGTTTTCCTGCAGTCAAGGTTAAAGGCGAAGTTCGGCTCCCGTAGGAGTCCGGACGGGGCTTACCAGCAGTTGACGCTGAGGATGGAGCCCGGCTCCCGTAGGAGTTCGGGCGGAGCTGTCCTGTAGTCGATGTCGGCAGTGGAGCTCGGCTCCCGTAGGAGTCCGGGCGGAGTCTGCTTGCGGCTGAAGTTGTTGGCATCGAGGATGAAGCCCGGCTCCCATAAGAGTCCGAGCGAAGTTTTCCTACAATCAAGGTTAAAGGCGAAGTCCGGCTCCCGTCGGAGTCCGGACAAGGCTTACCAGCAGTTAACGTTGAGGACGGAGCCTGGCTCCCGTGGGAGTCCGGGCGGAGTCTGCTCGCTGCTGAAGTTATCGACGGAGTCCGGCTCCCGTAGGAGTCCGTTGGGCTCCCGTAGGAGTCCGGACGCAGTCTGTCTTGCAGCTGTTGGAGTCGAGGACGAAGCTCGGCTCCCGTAGGAGTCCAGGCGAAGTTTTCCTGCAGTCAAGGTTAAAGGCGAAGTCCGGCTCCCGTAGGAGTCCGGACGGGGCTTACCAGCAGTTGATGCTGAGGACGGAGCCCGGCTCCCGTAGGAGTCCGGGCGGAGCTGTCCTGTAGTCGATGTCGGCGGCAGAGCCCGGCTCCCATAGGAGTCCGGGTGGAGTCTGCTCGTAGCTGTTGGAGTTGTCAGTGACGGAGCCCGGCTCCCGTAGGAGTCCGGGCGGAGTTGTCATGTAGTCGATTCCACTGAGGACTTCGGCTGTGGGTATTTTATACCCAACACCAGTCTCCCTACTTTCGAGTTTGAATTTCAAACGAAGGAAGTATAGAGAGAGAGATGGGCACAGCTGAAACCGTCCCTTCGAATCCTGCGCACTGCCGCCTCCAGATATTTTGGCATTAAATGTGCGCGTGCCGGAGTCTTTTCGAATTGGAGCGATACGAGGGGACGCTTCAAAATTCCCACAGGTACACTGGCCTAGGTACGGTGCAATTATGATCCTGCCAACCGTCAGCCGCTTTTAGCCGTCTGTCAGAGGGAGTGGGACATGTGTCGGATGCGGACTGGCCTGGGGGATTCGCGATCATTATGGCACCGAATCCCAGGGTCTATTTAAATCCATCCTCCCACCTTTAGACGTCCTACTCCGTTCCTGAGTTCTCACTAGTGTCTGTCTTCTCTTCGAGAGCCCTGCTTCAGTGAGCGTCTTCTCGAGCCGTAGGCGCCTCCCGTTTTTCGTCCCTCAGGTCCCTCAGAGTAATATAGGTTAGTGCCAACCTTCCTCTCACCGCCTAGGGGCTTCTTTTCTCGTCATTACTTTTGTGCATCCCTCCAAGTTAGTCTTCGGCCTCTCGTTCCCCTTTCGGTCCATCTTTTTAGGGTCCTTTAGATCCCCCCTTCGAAACTACTCAAAATATCCTCTGGCTCTTCTGCTCCCAGTAGTTCCGAGAGTTCTTCTGCTTCAAACCCTCAGGTCCCTGTCTCTGTGGACGAACCCGCGTCGGGGGCTGGGCTTCGCCCGGTTTTCGCACCGGGCGTTATTCCATGTTCCTTGACTTCAGAGGAACTCCTTCTGATAAGGGTTCAGTATGGAGTTCCTCTGGAGTACGACCTGGAGCTACCAGGCCCCTCTGACCGGGCCAGCACTCCCCCTCCCGGTCGCTTTTGTTTGTACCAGGAAGCATTCCGTGCCGGACTCCGACTTCCGCTTCCTTCCTTTGTCGCAGCCCTCTTCCGCTTCTTGGACATCTCCCTCGCTTCCGTGGCCCCGAATTCCTTTAGGTTTTTGATAGGATTTCTCTCCCTCTGCCATGTAGTCGAGGTTCAGCCGTCTCTCTCCTTGTTTAGGCATTTTTATACCTTCAAACGCCATCCTTCGGCGAAGGACTGATGGTACTTCTCCCCCCAGTTCGGTAAGAAGGGGTTGCTGAAAGGCGCCCCTTCTTCGATCCACAATTGGAAGGGGAAATACCTCTTCGTCCACTGCCCGACCCTGGAACTGGGCCTGCCCCCTTGGGGCTCTCTGAGAGATTCTGTCTGTCGGGCTCCCAGCCTGGGGGAGGACGACCTCCAGGCCGCCCAGAAGCTTCTAACTTATCCCGCTCCTTCCCTTCCTAATCTTCTGAGGGAGCAGCTTCTTTTCAACATCGGCCTGAGCCCCCAGGATCCAGCGAGTATTCATCTTATCTCTTCTTTTCTTGCCTTTCTCCTCTTCTTCTCTTTACCTCTTTTTCCTTCCCCTTCTCTTCTTTTTCTTTCTTTCTTTTTTTTTCTTTTTTTTTTTTTTTAGGAATGGACGCCGAAGCAGCGCGGATGCTCGCCAGGGGCATGAGAGCTCAGAAGAGAAAGGGCGCGGCGGC
Organism: Elaeis guineensis; assembly: GCF_000442705.2. NCBI lineage: Eukaryota > Viridiplantae > Streptophyta > Magnoliopsida > Arecales > Arecaceae > Elaeis > Elaeis guineensis. The sequence goes on along the minus strand of NC_026004.2, from coordinate 91,515,426 downwards.
CTCCGGATCGGCGAAGAGGGCTAGGGCGGAGGAGACGAGCTTGGCTGTGCCCGTCCAGGCGGCCCCGACCATCGACATTCCCTCAGATGCCGAGCCAGTGGCTCCCCGGGCCTCCTCGAGGAGCCCACCGACTGGGGCCCCCGCTCCGGGGGTTCGCTCCACGGAGGCACCCGCCGCGGGGAGGAGGAGGAAATCGGTGGTTCGCAGGGCGAGTAGCCATCGAGCCGCTGTAGACGAGTCCGTCTGCTCCGAGGAGGGATCGAAGAATCCCTTCAACGATAGGGACTTGATCAGGCGGTTGATCGAGGGCTGCATCCTGTCCGACGTCGTGGAGAGGATCGACCGCGCCGATCCTGAGCAGCGGGCTAGCTGGCACCGACAGGTGGAAGAGTATAAAGGGAGATTTCGGATGGCGGCCGACGAAGTCATTCGTCTCCAGAGGCAGCTGGCTAACAGGGCGCAGCTTACTTCCGCCCAAGATTCTGAAGAGCTCCAAGCCCTGAGAGGCACTGTTGAAGGGATTTCTGTCTCCCTCGGGGAGAAGATAGCCGAGCTGCAACAAGTGAAGATCCAACTGGCACTTGAGCGGCGGGCCGTCGCAGACGCGGAGGCAGAGTCCGAAGTTTTGAGGAAGAGGCATCGAGAAGCGGAGGCTGAGAGCCAGCAACTTCATCGGGCGCTCCAGGACGTGCTGCGGAAGAGGGAAGAGCTAGAAGGAGAAATAGAGAATCTGAGGCAGTCCTGGTTGAGGGACGGAATAGATAACTCTAGGTCGGAGGGAGCAGGGCCTCCTTAGAGCTCTTTTTGTCTTTCTGTCTTATCATGTAGTTACTTCTTTTTTTTCGTTTTGCCCTTCTTTCCTTGGCCTTCCTGGCTTTGTAGTGTGTATATCAAAAATGGAATAAAAAGAGCATTTTGCGTTACCTCGTCCATGCGCTGCACTAATATCGCTGTCTGCCGAACCTTTCTTGCCATCTGACTTGCCTGATGTTGACATCGTTGGGAGGGGGCTTTTTCCTTTCATCTGATCTTGTTAGCCGGCCAGGTTTCGCCATTATTAACCCTTGCTGCAGAAGTCGTGGATGGAGCCCGACTCTCGTAGGAGTCCGACTGAAGTCTTCCTTGTAGGCGGAACCCGGCTCCCGCAGGAGTCCGGGGGAAGTCTTCCTTGCAGGCGGAACCCGGCTCCCGTAGGAGTCTGGATGAAGTCTTCCCCGCGGGCGGAACCCGGCTCCCGTAGGAGTCCGGGTGAAGTCTTCCTTGTAGGCAGAACCCGGCTCTCGTAGGAGTCCGAGCGAAGTCTTTCTTGTAGGCGGAACCCGGCTCCCGTAGGAGTCTGGGTGAAGTCTTCCTCGCGGGCGAAACCCGGCTCCCGTAGGAGTCCGGGTGAAGTCTTCCTTTGCATCGTGAATGGAACCCGGCTCCCGTAGGAGTCCGGGCCTTCCATTTTGCTCGAGCCGGTGTGAGGTTCTCCCATCATTACCAGCCTGGCTGTGGGGGTGCGTTAGGGCACTGTAAGGCCTCTCCCCCCATCCGGTCTAAAAGAACCGGGCCTTCGACTTTGCTCATGTCAAGATGAGGTTCTCCTCCTGTTCCTGACATGACTGTGGGGGCACATTAGGACGTTGTAAGGCCTCTCCCCCCATCCGGTCTAAAAGAATCGGGCCTTCGACTTTGCTCATGTCAGGATGAGGTTCTCCTCCTGTTCCTGACATGGCCGTGGGGGCACATTAGGGCGTTGTAAGGCCTCTCCCCCCATCCGGTCTAAAAGAACCGGGCCTTTGACTTTGCTCATGTCAGGACGAAGTTCTCCTCCTGTTCCTGACATGGCTGTGGGGGCACATTAGGGCGTTGTAAGGCCTCTCCCCCCATCCGGTCTAAAAGAACCAGGCCTTTGACTTTGCTCATGTCAGGACGAGGTTCTCCTCCTGTTCCTGACATGGCTGTGGGGGCACATTAGGGCATTGTAAGGCCTCTCCCCCCATCCGGTCTAAGAAAATCGGGCTTTTGACTTTGCTCATGTCAGGATGAGGTTCTCCTCCTGTTCCTGACATGGCTTTGTTTTTGGAGGGATCATATCCAGTCATAATAAATCCATGCCAGGTGGGAAGGGCACGTTAGGTAGAAAGGAAAGTAGATTCAAGGTGAAATCGTAAGTGATACATTTACAGTTTTCTCGCTCCTCCTTGAGGCCCTCCGGTGATGGAGTCGATGGTCCCGATGGGAGGCCGGTCCTCGGGTTGCTCCTCCCTTCTCTGCGGTTCAGGCTGTGGAAGGGCTTTTGGCCGGTCTCCTCTATCCTCAGGCCTGCGGTGGATGAATCTGTCGAGTCGACCTCGCCGAATGAGCTCCTCGATCTCGTCCTGGAGCTGGATGCATTCCTCTGTGTCGTGGCCGTGGTCACGGTGGTAGAGGCAGAACTTGTTGGGGTTGCGCTTCCCGAGGTGTGTGCGCATCCTCTCCGGTCTAGGGAGCTGCTCCCTGACCTCCATTAATACCTGGGCCTTCGAGGCGTTGAGGGGGGCGTAGTTACGAAATCTCCCTGGTGGGGAGCCCCGCCGAACCCCACGGTCCGGGCTTCTCTGCCTGCGTGCCCGGGGTGGAGTATGGGCGCGCTTATGTCCAGAAGGGGATCGAAAATGCGGTCGGGCTTCCTTTGGTCTTTTCTCAACTGCGGACTTACTCGAATCTCCCGCTTGCCGCTCCCTTGCTGTCTCTTCGTCCTTCATTTTGAAGGCTTCTTCCACTCGGGCGTATCCTTCAGCCCGAGCTAGTAAATCGGCAAAATCCTTGGGATACTTCTTCTCCAGGGAGAACAAAAGATCATTCTTCTGAAGGCCACCTTTCAGGGCGGCCATGGCAACTGATTGATCCAAGTTCCGGACCTCCAACGCCGTGATGTTAAAGCGGTTGACGTAGGCCCGTATGGACTCCCCTTCCCTCTGTTTGATGTTGATGAGGGACTCTGAACCCTTCTGGGGGCGCCGGCTGCTGACAAAATGGGCCACAAATTGGTGGCTCATTTGATCGAAGGAAAAGATGGTACCCGGTTTCAAAGCTGAGTACCAGTTCCTCGCTGCTCCCTTCAAAGTAGACGGGAAAGCCTAGCATAAGATGGCATCAGGAGCGCTGTGAAGCAACATCATCGTCCGGAAGGCCTCCAGATGATCAACTGGGTCCGAAGTCCCGTCGTAGCTTTCGAACTGGAGAAGCTTGAAGTTTGGCAGGTTCGGTTCCTGCATGATCATTGGAGAGAAGGGAGGGTCAGTACAAATATCCTCACCATGAGAGGGGGGTGCGTGGCGGAGTTCTTCAATCCGTCGGTTCATCTCCTGGAGCCTCCGATCCAGGAAATCCTCTCGACTTCGAGTCTCGAGGGTCCTCTGGCAGAGCGGGGGCAGGGATCTTCTAGGGGTGGAGTCGTGGTCCGATTGAGGGCTCTCTACCCTCGAATTTGTTTTCCCGAGAAGGACGGGGCGGCTGGCCCAGGTGGCCCGCTCCGCCGTCGGGTTCTGACATTCCGGAGATGCCCTTTTCGGGTGCGCCGACGCCTGCGGTTGCTGCTGCTGCATTGCTTGCACAGCTTCGATGAGGCCTCTGACCTGCTGTGCCAGCAAGTCAAATTGCTCCGTGCCGACTGCCACCGTTGGAGGAGGAGGAGGAGGCTGGGAAACAGGAGGGGAGGCCGGAGCCTGAGATCTGGCCGCGGAGGCCGTGGACCATCGTGTGGATGCCTTGCGTGGAGGCATCGAGCGTGGATCTTGCGGGGGAAAATTAGGAGTGGGTGTCGGAGAGACGATCGGAGGCGGCTCCGTTGAACACTCCTTTAAGAACAAGGGTACTGCGAGGGTCAAGCCCTTCCTCTAGCGCCAATCCTGTTGGTGCAAAAATCTGCTTGCACCGGAGAAGCTGGAGTCGGGGAAGTCACGATCGCCACCGGGACCTGCAAAGGAAGTCTAAACCGGAGGTGGGGTTGCTCCGGCAAGACCCTCCGACGCTTAAGTCAGTTCTCTGCCTCAACAAGAATGGAGTGCTCGAATGGAGAATTTAGCAGAGTTTTGAAATAAGAAAATGAGCTTATCGAATAACGTATCTGGGTCCCCCTTTTATAGGCGGAGGAAGCAACGGATTGATGGCGACGTTTGTAACCGTCTGGCAGTGGACTGCCCAGGGTCAGGCGGAGTTTGCTGCGAAGTGTAGTGGAACGGACCCGTGGCTATCGCTGGGGCGTGCCACGTGGAGTCTGCCGCGTGAAGTGGGGCGGCGTTTGTCGTCGTGACTTGCCAGTGGATGGAAGAATCGCGCAGTATCCGTTGCAGGAGGTGGAGCAGGATCGTGGCCGTTTATCATGGCTGGTCAGGTAGTAATGGAGCCGCATGGTATCCGTCATAGGGAGTGGAGCAGTGCTGCGATCGTTACTGCGGCCTGTCAGGGAGTGGTGGAGCTGCACGGAATCCGCCACAGGAAATGTAGCAGAATCATGGCCATGATTGTGGCCTGGGGTGCTGATCTGTCGGCTGAAGTTCGGCAGTGGTCGGAGTCCGACCATCGTAGAGGTCCGGACGAAGACTGTCTGCAGCCGTTGGAATCGAGGATGGAGCCCGACTCCCACAGGAGTCCGGGCAAAGTCTTCCTGCAATCAAGGTTAAAGGCGAAGTCCGGCTCCCGTCGGAGTCCGGACAAGGCTTACCAGCAGTTAACGTTGAGGATGGAGCCCGGCTCCCGTGGGAGTCCGGGCAGAGTCTGCTCACTGCTGAAGTTATCGGCGGAGTCCGGCTCCCGTAGGAGTCCGTCCGGCTCCCGTAGGAGTCCGGACGCAGTCTGTCTTGCAGCCGTTGGAGTCGAAGACGAAGCTTGGCTCCCGTAGGAGTCCGGGCGAAGTTTTCCTGCAGTCAAGGTTAAAGGCGAAGTCCGGCTCCCGTAGGAGTCCGGACGGGGCTTACCAGCAGTTGACGCTGAGGACGGAGCCCGGCTCCCGTAGGAGTCTGGGCGGAGCTGTCCTGTAGTCGATGTCGACGGCGGAGCCCGACTCCCGTAGGAGTCCGGGCGGAGTCTGCTTGCGGCTGAAGTTGTTGGCGTCGAGGATGAAGCCCGGCTCCCATAAGAGTCCGGGCGAAGTTTTCCTGCAACCAAGGTTAAAGGTGAAGTCCGGCTCCCGTCGGAGTCCGGACAAGGCTTACCAGCAGTTAACGTTGAGGATGGAGCCCGACTCCCGTGGGAGTCCGGGCGGAGTCTGCTCGCTGCTAAAGTTATCGGGGGAGTCCGGCTCCCGTAGAAGTCCGTCCGGCTCCCGTAGGAGTCCGGACGCAGTCTGTCTTGCAGCCGTTGGAGTCGAGGACGAAGCTCGGCTCCCGTAGGAGTCCGGGTGAAGTTTTCCTGCAGTCAAGGTTAAAGGCGAAGTCCGGCTCCCGTAGGAGTCCGGACGGGGCTTACCAGCAGTTGACGCTGAGGACGGAGCCCGGCTCCCGTAGGAGTCTGGGCGGAGCTGTCCTGTAGTCGATGTCGACGGTGGAGCCCGGCTCCCGTAGGAGTCCGAGCGGAGTCTGCTCGTAGCTGTTGGAGTTATCGGTGACAGAGCCCGGCTCCCGTAGGAGTCCGGGCGGAGTTGTCATGTAGTCGATTCCACTGAGGACTTTGGCTGTGGGTATTTTATACCCAACAGTTGTGATCTAGTTTTATGAAAAAAAAAATAAACAGACTTTTATATATTATTTTGATCATAAATATATTTAGATTAGATCTAAAGTGATTTATGATTCATTATAATAAGATAAAATTTAGATATAAAATTATTTTAGATCTGAATTACATGTTACATATGATGTAATTGGTATTGATCTAAAAGTTATCATAATACGTGAGATATATGAATGAAGTTTAGATCATACCTATGCATGTTTAATTATTAAACATATTATGAAAATTTATTTTTATGTGTTGAAACATATGGTATGCTTCACTTGAAATCCTTGTAGCATAGTTCTACAAACTGAAATACACGTTTCACATACTTAATTTTGAATTAAGTTTGAATAATCTAGAATTAAGAATTGAAGATCATTAAGATAGCACATAATATGATGAGCAAAGGGTTAGCATGAATCAGATCCTTTTAATGGATTAGAGCTAGGGTTAGGAACACATATGGATCAAGTAGAGAAATTGATTAAATCTAATCAAGTGTTGAATTAAATTAGGTCAGTATTCCTCTAAATCAATCTCAATAGTTGAAGTTTGATCAAGTCCATGTATTTGACCCTAATAAATGGACCATGATCATAGCTCCGTGATTGAGCCTGAATCTTCTAGTGTACCAAATCAAAACTAATTAATCAGTTGGTGTCTAAGATAAGTTTGGCAGATTCGATCCAATAGTTTTTAATTGGAAGCTATTCACCTAGATGTGTCTATGGTGAGTTAAGGATAGATCCTTCCAGTTGATCTCACTTACCTGACCAATATGATAGATTATGTTTTGATTAGGTCACTAGTCGATTCATGCAGACCCATGCCATTCAGGTGAATCAGTGTGACTGATTTAGGTGTCTTTAGACCAACTTGTGTTTAATCCTTTACATGACTTGGTGAAGTCAGTGGAAGGATTTACAGCTTGCAGGTCGACTTCTTCTCTTATTCTCAGATCAATAAAATTAAATTTTTTAAATTATTAGATCCATAAAGTGATAAAGTTATGAGATAACTTGATCATTGCCTCCCATTAAGGTGTGTGATAATAAGTCCAATATTTCAAATAGGCATTGGAGGTGCCACATGCTTGGTGTCTATTACGTATTGAAATTATCATTCATCATATGACCATCATGATGTACCTTTAGATCAATGCTCAGGTTGGTCGAGCCACACTTGGGTCTGGATATCTGTTTGTTGGATGCACTTGATGTGTCATGTTAATAGTTGGACCTAACCAGAATTTTCAATGGAGGCGCCACACGCCTGCTGAAGGGATGTCTGGGGTAAAACCCAATGCTAGAAGTTGTTTGAAGAAATAATTAGTTATAAACCTACCCATTGATGCACTAAGATTGGTCGAGCCATACTCAGACCCGAATGCAGTCCGTGTGAATTTTAATACCCGCTAAGAAATTAATGTAATTCCTCGAGTTGAAGGTAGAGGCTACCAATTTGCAAAAAATAGTGGGAGGACCTTTAGACTAAAGTCCATGTCTTCAGGATTAAAAAAATAATTCATATACTAATAGGCTAATATTTTCTCCTTTCAGTTATGGCCAACACACTATCCCTCCATTCGCTGTTGGACAGCGACAAGCTCATCGGATCCAACTTCGATAGCTGGTATCGAAAGTTGAAGATCGTGTAGGAGCACGAGAGGATTTTGTATATCCTTACGAAACAGGCACCTGAAGAACTTGCAGCCAGTGCTCCTCATGCTGTGAGAGATACTTACATGAAGTGGCTCAATGATCGCATAACTATGTGTTGTGTGATGAGGGCAGCTATGAATGATGAACTTGGTCGTAAGTTCAAGGATGCGTAGCCTAAGGAGATGATTCAAATATTGAATGAGTCCTTCGACACTTCTGAGAATGCGGAGAGACATAAAACCTCCTGCATAGTGTTCAATGTCCATATGCGAGAGAGAGCTTCAGTCACCGATCATGTATTATACATGATTGAGCAGATTGAATATCTTAACAAACTTGGCTTTCTGTTGTATGAACAGTTAGGCAAGGATACTATCCTCAATTCGCTACCGAAATCCTACCTACCCTTTCTCAGTCATTATAGAATGACGAAACCTGCAGTAAACTACCATAATTTGCTAAGGTTATTGCAGACTTTTGAGAAGGATCACCAGCTCCAAAAGGAGCCAGTAAATTTAGTGGGAGGTTCATCTGCAGGGTGTCGATCCTCTAGGAGAGGAAAGAAGAAAAAGATGCAAAAAATCCTGTGCCACCGATCCCAAGCGAAGCAAACTTTCAAAAATTGACAAGAGTCAGGCAGAGTGCTTCTTCTATAAGAAGCTGGGTCATTGACAAAGGAATTGTTCTGCTTATATAGCCACCCTTGACCCTAACAGGCCTAAGAACAAGAGAAAGAGGCAAGTGGTTGCTTTACAAGGTATTTATATGATAACTCCTTGTAATTTCTCTGTTTGTGATACTGCTACCTGGGTATTGAAAGTCTTATTAATATATGCAATTCATTACAGAGACTGTAGGTAAGTAAAAAAATTTGAGAGGGCGAGCGGTTCCTTAACGTTGGAGATGGAAGCCTTGTTCCAGTTCTGGCCTTGAAAACTTTACAGCTTGTCTTCGAGTCCAGTAGTGTCATGTTAAATGATTGTCATTATTGTGCCTCCTTTATGATGAATATCATCTCTATAGGTATTTTGGCCAAACTTGGTTACAAGTTTATAATAAAAGATGATTTTTGTGATATCATTATGAATGATACTATAATTATGCATGGACAATTAAAACATGGCATATACATAATATTATAGCCTGTTAGTGTAATGTACACACCTAGTAAATGCCCTAAAATAGATAATGTCAGCGAATCCTACCTTTGGCATTGTAGGCTTGGTCATGTGAACAATAATAGGATTGACAAGTTGATCAAGAAATATATCCTTGAGATAGATGATTGTGAATCATTGCCTACCTATGAATCTTATCTACTTGGTAAGATGACTAAGTCACCTTTTAAAGGAAAAGGTGAAAGAGCCAGTGATGTCCTAGGTCTAATACATACTGATGTATGTGGGCCTATGAATATAAGTGACAGAGGAGGATACTACTACTTCATTACGTTTACAGACGACCTATCGAGGTATGGGTATGTTTATCTTATGAAGCATAAGTTAGAATCATTTGAAATATTCAAACGATTCCGTGCTGAAGTAGAGAAACAAACTGGAAAGAGTATTAAGATCCTTTGGTCAGATCGAGGAGGTGAATACCTCATCAGTGAGTTTCTGACATATCTGAAATAGAATGGGATTCTCTCATAATGGACCCCTCTTGGAACACCACAACATAATGATGTGTCCAAGAAGAGGAATCGAACTTTGTTAGACATGGTCCGATCCATGATGGGCTTTTTCAATCTACCAATATCTTTTTGGGGATATACTCTAGAGACTGTCTGCTATATTTTGAATAAAGTATCCAGCAAGTCTGTCGATAAAACTCCATATGAGATATGGACTAGGTGTAAGCCGGTGCTCTCACATCTTAGGGTCTAGGGGTGTCCAGCTTATGTCAAGTGTTTAAAGATAGATAAGTTTGAATCAAAGTCCGATAGATGCTTGTTCATAGGGTATCCAAAAGAAACTAAATGGTACTACTTCTACCTCGCTGCAGAACAAAAAGTGTCTGTCAGCAGTCGGACAGTCTTTTTAAAAAAGAAGTTTCTTGGTGAAGGAGCTAATACCTATAAAATTAAACTTGATGAAGTTCATAAGGTGGAAGGACCGACACATATAGAATTAGGTTCGATTGGTGAATCAAATTTGGAGCCAATAGAGGCACCATTAAGGAGATCCGATAGAGTACCTCATCAATCGGACAGATACTACGATTTTCTGGTTCGGGATGGTGATCCTATTGAACTTGATGAGAACGATGAGGATCCGATCACCTATATAGAGGCCATGCAAAGGCCCGACTCCCAAAAATGGCTTGAGATCATGAGGTCCGAGATGGAGTCCATGGAGATCAATAGTGTCTGGACACTAGTTGATCTACCTGAAGGGATAAAACCCATAGGGTGTAAATAGATTTTCAAGAGAACAAAAGGAGTGGACAGGAAGGTAAAGACCTATAAAACCCATCTAGTTGCTAAGGATTACTGTCAGTGTTATGGTATTGACTATGACGAGATATTCTCTCCTGTAGCAATGCTCAAGTCCATCCAGATTATGCTTGCTGTCGCTGCACACTTAGATTATGAGATCTGGCAGTGGATGTCCAAATCATTTTTCTTAATGGAGAGCTGGAAGAAGAGGTGTATATGATACAACCTGAAGGGTTCACATCCGCAAACGAGTCGAAAGTGTACAAGCTGAAAAGGTCAATTTATGGACTTAAGTAGGCATCGAAGAGTTGGAATATGCATTTTGATAAAGTAATCAAAACATATGGCTTCGTTAGGAATGGAGAAGAGCCTTGCGTCTACAAATGGGCTTCCGATTCTGTGGTCATTTTTTTTGTACTATATGTGGATGACATACTGTTACTAAAAAATGATATCCTGACTTTGCAGAGTGTGAAGCTATAATTATCATTATAGTTCTCCATGAAGAACTTGAGAGAAGCATCCTACATCCTAGGGATGAAGATCTATAGGGATAGATCTAGAAGGTTGCTTGGATTGTCCCAATCCACGTACATTGACACCTTATTGAAGTGATTCAACATGGATAATTCCAAGAAAGACTATCTTTCAATAGGCCATGAAATTACTCTTTCCAAGAAAGATTATCTGATAACTCTTGAGGAGAGAGAGTGCATGAGTAGAATACCATATGCTTCAGCAGTGGGATCTATCATGTATGCTATGATATGTACAAGGCTAGATGTGGCCTATTCACTAGGGATAGTGAGTAGGTACCAGTCAGATCCGAGTGAGAAGCATTAGAAGATTGTACAAGTAATTCTTAAGTATTTGAGAAATACTAAAGACCAATGGCTTATCTATGGAGACTCTGATCTGAAACTTATGGGATATACTAATTTTAGTTTTTAGTCAGATTGTGATGATAGCAGAAGCATGTTGGGCTACGTATTTACCTTGAATGGAAGAGTTGTTTGCTGAAAAAATTTCAAGCAACATACTATGATCGATTCTATATGCGAAACGGAATACATTGCTGCATCGGATGCTGCAAAGGAGGCGGTATGGTTGCAAAAGTTTATTATCGAGCTGAGAGTTGTACCTTCTATTGATGGTCTTGTCCTGCTGTATTGTGACAGCTCCAGTGCCATAGCCCAATCGAAAGAACCTAAGTCGCACCATTGCACTAAACATGTTCTGCATCGCTATCATCTAGTGTGAGAGATCATGAACTGAGATGACGTCGAGCTTCAGAAGATCGACAGAAAGGAGAACCTAGCTGATCCCTTCACTAAAGCTCTCGAGATCAAAGAGTTTGATGACTTCAAATGGAAGATGGGTATAAGATACTGTCTCGATTGGCTTTAGTCTAAGTGAGAGTTATTGAAAATTATGTCCTAAAACCAATCATGTGATGATTGAGTTCATCCTTATATATGAATTATTGATTATTGAATAATAGTTATTCTAATATTTTTCATCACAAAATGACATCTTCTTTGAACTCTTGTACTGTGATGAAGTCCCTAGAACTATGCTGGTGTATGATAAAGAGAAGATTTATCGTATAGTTCTTAAACAAATTTGCGACCCAATGATACGTCATTACGGGATGATGACGTTTATCGAGTGAAGGTCGTTGTGTGCCATATGAGTTGGTTGTCCTCTTAACCAAGGAGTGTGGTGACATTGGCATGGCATACAAGTGAGATGTAAGGGTACATCATCACTAAACAAGTGACTCACCTACTAAGCATTCTACTGTCAAGAGCTGCTCACGAAATATATGGGTATAAATATCCTTCGGACCTGAGATCACCATAGTGACTTGCAAGTAACTCACTGTGCTTTGATGTCGAACTATCTGAATTTTTAATGCAATAATGGAAGGCTACTGGGTACAGTCAAGTACTTGCGAAGTCTATGTATGGATCAAGATGGGATTGACCCCTCTGGATTATTGGAGTTGATGTATCGCTGTATTTTAATTTAGTAAAATCTTGGTCAGGATAATTCATGAGATAGATTTGAAAGGTTGAAATACAATGTGGATGAAGCAATCTCGGTTGACAGTTAACCTGAGACCATCCTAGAGCATCCAGGATCAAAAGGATGAATTATGCAGTAACCATGAGTATAGGTTCTGAAATATTTCTTTGTGATAATTCGACCTATCTGGACATCGAAAATCATTGCTAGATGGTATCTCGATTAATGTAGGAATTGATTCTTGTGCTACCGGCTTAGTGTTTGAACCTATGGAGTCACGCACACAAGTCAGACAAAGTAGGAAGGAATTGACCTATATTTATATGTCCAATCCGAAAGTACTTAACTTGATTGAACATATAAGCTAACTTGATTGAGAATTGAGTTATGGGTCAAACGGGATTGAAGAGTTGACTATGTCTAACTAGCACTACACATGAGATTCAGGTTCAATCTCGGAGATGAACAATTTCTATCTATGATCCATGGAATATATGAAAGATTAGATTTAAGTACTAATTAATTTTAGATTAGATCTAAATTATTTAGACTATAATAAGTCTAAAATCTAAGTTAAACTTAGTACAAAAAGTCTTAAAGAGTTTAGGATTGACAGCCTTTCAAAATTATTTCGAACCGACTTCGAATCGGACTCGAATCGGACCTGTTTTGGATGAGATATGAGTATTCTTACTTACACTGAGAATACTCACTCATGAAGCATGATCAAAAATTAGTTTGGTGCTTATTTCGGGCATCCCAAGTGGGTGTGGGAGTGAGTGCAAAGTGGATGTCATAAGTGATGGCAATTATATCTCATATAGGAGTCCTTCTTTCATGAGTATTGAACCAATTCAAATCAGATTTGAATAAAGAGTCCTCCTCTCATTGGGTCATGAGAATCATCTATAAATAAAGAGGGTCTCTACCTATGGATGAGAGAAGAGAATAAAATAGCAAACAAATTAAATTAAGAGAAAAGAAAAAGAGAGAGAGACAGGCGTATGAAGAGAGAGGTCCTTTATCTTCTACATCTCTCCCTTTGTTGTCGCCTCCTCTCCTTGGGTGTGGATCATTCTTGGACATCCTACCTACTGGTGTGAGGTGTCACATCATCATATCTTATCCTTCGATTGATTGTGTATGCGAAGCCAATTGGATTGAAGTTCATCTTGCTTTCCTGCGGCGTCTGACGTGCATGCGAAGTAGAAGGTCTGCATATCCAGGCCTCCACGAAGATTTATATCAGATAATTTAGGATTTGATCTCTGGTTCCACAGTGATTCAGATAAGGATTTGATCCTTAAATAAGTAGAATATTAAAAAAAATTCTTAGATGCAACCTGGGCATTCTAGAGAAAAATTATTTCCTCCCCTTCACTTATCAGATCGAATTTCGATAATTGGTATCGAAAGTTAAAGATTGTCCTGGAGCACGAACGGATCTTTTATGTGATAACGGATCTGGCACCTGAGGTGCCTACTCCTAATGCCCAAGGAGCAATTTGAGATACTTATTTGAAGTGGGTCAATGACCGCACTGTTGGAAAATATGTTCCAAATGCCAATCGTCAGCCTGTTGATGGTTAAGCAACATTGTATTATAATTAATTTGTTAATAAATAAAATATATTTTTGGCATCTTCATTATAAGTTTTCATCTTCTAATGAATTTTGTTGTTGTGATAAAATCCTTAAGACTATTTAGGTTCGATAAAGAGAAGATTTATCGATTAGTCCTTAAAACTGTTCATGATCAAATGATAGGCTGTTAATAAGGACGATAGCTTCTATCGAGCATAGGTCGCTGTAGGCCATATAGGTTGGTTGTCCTCTTAACCAAGGAGTGTGGAGATATTGATATGGCATACAGGTGAGATATAAGGGTACATCATCATTGAACGTGACCAACTCCAGAGCATTCTGCGATCGAGAATGTCTTTGATGGGATATAGGTATAAGTGTCCCTTAGACCTGATATCGCCTCAGTGACTTACAAGCAACTCATTGTGCTTTGGTACTAGACTAACTAAATTTTTAATTCAATGACGGAAGACTTCTGGGCACAGTCAAGTACTTGCGAAGTCAAAGTATAATCAAGATGGGATTGACCACTCCAAGAGTTGGAGAAGAATGAGTCGCTGTATTTCAATTTAGCAAAATCTTGATCAGGGTAATCCATCAGATAGATTTGATATTTTGAAATACAATGTAGACAACCTGATCAGAGTTGACAGTGAAACTCTGAGGTATCCTATGATCATTTTGGTTAAGGAGATGAATTATATGAAAACTATATCCGCATGGGTTATAAGAATATTATTCTACACATTCGACCTATCCGACCGTCGGGTACCATTGCTAGATGGTCACTTCGATTGGTATAAGAATTTATTTCTGTGTTACCAACTTAGGTTCAGACCTATGAGGTCACACACATTAGAGTTCACAATCCGATCGGATGGTTGATCAACGATTAAGAATCGTTCTAGGATTAAACGATCAATACGATTGATATTTAACCTAATGCAAGTGTTGCAGGAAGATCGATTAGCAATTCGATTGCTAATTGACTTAATTTGATTAAGTCAATGGATTGAGATTAAATTTAATTGAATATGATTTAATTATATTTAGTTTGGGCTTGATTGGATCAAGTCCAATTGATTTATTGGATAAGTCAAGTGCAAGAAAAAAATTAGTCCTAGTTCAAATAGGACTTGGATCAACCTAATTTCTAATTTGATTAGAAAATTAAATCTAATTTAATATGATTAAATTAAGTTATTAATTGGGTTAAGACCTATTTTAATTAGGTTAATTTAGTTTTGATTTGATTTGGTTTGAGAAACCAAATTTGAACAAGTCATAGATTGAATCCTAGTAAGACTAGGATTCCACCTTGCGCCACCTTAGCCCCCCACGCCCACTCTTTCTTATCCCACGCCCACTCTCTCTTATTTTATGTGACAAAACCCTCTCTCCTAGGTTTTCATGCATGCCTAAAATTTTTCTCTCTTTCTCTCTTACATGGAATGTAGTTGTGGACCAAGTCAAAGTAGGAATTAGTTTAGATTTCAAATTCTATGAGATAGAGTTTTAGGAAACCAAAACTCTTTCCTTATGGCACAGATTTTATCCAATTTTTTTTATAATTTTGTGGCTTTTATGGCACATAATATTTGCCCTTTTCTGGTGGTCCACAATAGAAAAAGAAAGAGGGGATGCCCAAGAGTTGGGCACCCCTTGTCTTGCCTTGTTTGGATAATCCTTGACTAGATATTTGACTTAGACAATGACTCTTCATATCTCTCTATTTAAAATGAATTTCTTTATGAAATTTTTGTGAAACATAGAGCATTGAGAGACCTTTAGGGCATCTAAAAATAAATGAGAAAGAATCTTGGGGCGTGGAGATCTAATAGACATAAAACTAGGTATCTGGGTTAGACCAAAGAGAAGAAGAAGAGGGTCTTCTTCTAGAGTTGCTGGGTTCATCCTTTCCCTTCCTCCATCTGTAAGTTTTCTGAGAGTACCTCATCTAAAACTCCTTCTCCTACTTTTCATCTTTGGAAGAGTCCAAATCAAGAAGAAGTAGGCATCTGATCGACCATCGAAGAAGGATCAGCACAGTACTAGCATACTGTGTCGATTTCCTGGATCAGGATTTCTGATCATGATTCGTGGGCTCGTGTGGATGACTCCTAGAGGCCGGATGCATGTATGGCTAGCAACATCATTCTCAAGTCCGGATCAGTAAAGTTAGAACATCTAACTTGCAAGGTAATAGATCTTATCTATTATATTTTACATACATTAGATGTAGTATAGAAACATGTTGATATGATCAACATGTAGTTCTTACTTTTTATATTTTAATTTTTGATTTAATGCTATGTAATAATCATGTAATAAGATCTTAGATCTAGAGATTCTCTAATTTTATGAGATAAATTTTTTATTTATTTTAGTCTTCCACTGTCTGATTTTGAAAAGTTTAAAGATCTAACCCTGAAATCCTAGATCTGGTTCCTTCAATTGGTATCAGAGCCTAGATTGTTTATTACATGATTATTTATACATGCTTAGATTATTTTTTAGATTAGATCTAATTTATAATCTAATTATTAAATCTAAAATTAAAATTTTTAGATCAATCACGAACTGTAGGTTGTCCTGCTGTAAGGTTTACCCTTTACAATGCAAAGATTGTCCTGGTTTGTGTAGATCTATCTTTAATCGTAAATTTGTTAGATGTGATCTAAATTAAATTTATGATTTATTAGATTTAAAATATATTTAAATCTAAAATAAAATCTCTTTGTTAATAATTTATGCATAAAGAACCATCATATATTTGTCTAAGATATTTGCACAGTTTAAAGTTGAAATTGTTTCAATTACATGAATCTGTTTAGATTAGATCTAAAGTAGTTTCATGCTTATTTCACTTTTATTTTGATTATGAATCAAACATGCAACTTGGTTAGTAGAACCATATTGTAAAAATATTTTATAAATATAAAAATTATTTTCAAAAAGTTGAACCCCAACCCTCACCCTAAAACTTAATTGAGAATTAAGAAGTTATTTGATTAGGTTCTAGGATTGTAAATTGAAGAACCTAAGACACAAACCATAACACATTAGATTAATGGGTTAGTGAAAATTAGGTCCATTAATTGGGTTAGACCTAAGGTTAGATTAAAGATGGACTTAATTAGAGAATTGACTAAATCTAATCAATTATTGTCTTGGATTAGATCAAAGATTCTCTAGATCAATTACAATAGTTGTAGTTGGTCAAGTCTATGTCTTTAACGAGAACCAAATGGATTTGATTCTTAGCTAAGTGGTCTAGCACAAACTGTTAGGTTGATCTAATCAAAACTAATTAAACCAGTTGGTGTCTAAGATAAATCAGATCGATGGTTTTTAATTGGCAGCCCGCTTACCTGATCATTTTTTATGGTGTCTAAGGCAAGCTTTGGCAGACCCTCCCACCGATCGAACTTACCTGACCTCTTGGTGAAATTATATTTTGATCGGATCACTTGACTATTCGAGCTAACCCATATCAGCTAGGTAAATCAGTGTGACTGATTTAGGTGCTCCTAGACCAACCCTTTTAATGGTCTCCCTTAAGCTGACTTGGTGAAGTCAGTGGGAAGATCATGATAAGCTGGTTCATCTGACCTCCTTCTCTAAATCAATTAAATCTTCTAAAATTATTAAATTCTTAAAATAAAATAGTTATGGTGATAACTTGATCATAGCCTCCCATTAAGTGGATGATAATGGGTCCATCAGTTGGATAATCATTGGAGGCCCAAAGGCCTGGTGCTTATCAGCTGATGGAATTGTCATTCATAATATGATTTCTTGACTGCATCTTTCTAAATGATGGTTAGATTAGCCAACCAAAATTGGGTCTAATCATTCATTAGCTAGATGGATCAAGTATGGTCATATTAATGGTTGGACCTAATCAGACCTTTTTTGTGGAGGCCAAAGCCTACTGATTAGGGACCGGGGCAAAATTAAAATTACTTGAAATTGTTTAGAGAAATAATTGGTTATGAACCTACTCTTAAATGTATATGGGTTGGCCAACCAAAGTTGGGCTTGTGTGCAGTCTAAGTAAATTCTAGTATCCACTAAGAAATTAGGATAATTCCTCAAATTGAAGGTAGAGGCTACCAATTCGAATAAAATAATGGGAGAAATCTTTTGATTAAAGTCCAAATCTTTAGGTTTAATGAATCAATTACTAATTAGGTTATGATTTTTTTTTATGTAGATATGGCCACTTCCCTATCGCTTCGATCATTGTTGGACAATGATAAGTTAGTGGGACCCAACTTCGATAGCTGGTACCAAAAGTTGAAAATAGTTTTGGAGCAAGAACGGATTCTATATGTGATAACGGATCCTGCACCTGAGGAGTCAGCTGCCAATGCACGTGGAACAGTCAGAGACACTTACCAGAAGTGGCTTAGTGATCGGATCACGGTGCGCTGCATCATGCTGGCTGCCATGAGCGATGAGTTCAGTCATAGATTTGAGATGACTCAGCCAAAGGACATGCTTCAAGTGTTGGAAAATGCCTTTGGCACACCCGACGATGTGGAGAGGCACAAGTCTAGTTGTGCCATCTTCAACACCAAAATGCGGAATGGTGTCTCTGTCACTGATCATGTATTGTACATTATCAAGCTGACAGAGCGTTTGAGCAAGCTCGGCTTTCCCTTGCATGAGCAGCTTGGGAAAGATGCAATACTGAACTCGCTGCCCAAATCTTATCTCCCATTCCTCACTCATTATAGAATGACAAAGCCTGAAGTAAACTACCACGGGTTACTAAAGTTGCTTCAGAACTTTGAGAAGGATCACCAACTCCACAAGGAGTCGGTGAACTTAGTGGGAGATTCGTCTTCTGGTTCTCGACCCTTTAAGAAAGAGAAGAAGAACAAAAAGAAAAAAGTGAAGAAGGTGTAAGTTCATGCTGAGACATCAGTGCAGGGCCAGACCAGAAAGATCAAGCCCGATAAGAGTCAAGCTGAATGCTTCTATTGCAAGAAGCGGGGGCACTGAAAGAGGAACTGTCCTCAGTACATTACCTCTCTGGATCCGAACAGGCAGAAAAAGAAGTAAACTATTGCTGGGCAAGGTATTTATATGATAACTCCTTGTAATTTCTCTATTTGTAATATAACTGACTGGAGATTGGATACCGGTAGCCCTTACCATATTTGCAATTCGTTGCAGGGGTTGCAGGTCAGTAGGAGATTCAAGCAAGGCGAGAGGTTCCTGAATGTTGGAGATAGAAGATCAGTTCCAGTTCTAGCATTAGAAATCTTGAAACCTGTATTTGAGTCTCATACCGTTGTTCTTAATGATTATCATTTCTGTCCCAGTTTCTTTTTAAATGTTATTTCTATAGGCCTTCTGGCCAAAAATAATTATGAAATTTCAATAAAGAAATAAGTTTGTAATATCATTATGAATGGTGTTACTATTTTTTTATAGATATTTGAACAATGGTATGTATATATTATCACAACCTGTTAACGTAGTCTATTCTACAGGCAAGCACCCTAGATTAGATAGTGTATCAGATCTCTACTTATGGCACTGTAGGCTAGGTCATATAAACAAGAACAGGATAAACAGATTGACTCAAGAGAAAATCTTTGAAGTCAGTGATTGTGAATCACTTCTAACCTGTGAGTCCTGTCTTCTTGGTAAAATGACCAAGTCACCTTTTACTGAAAAAGGTGAGAGAGCTACTGAGCTCTTGGGCCTAGTACAC
Source organism: Elaeis guineensis (assembly GCF_000442705.2). NCBI lineage: Eukaryota > Viridiplantae > Streptophyta > Magnoliopsida > Arecales > Arecaceae > Elaeis > Elaeis guineensis. Next base: position 91,496,306 of record NC_026004.2, on the reverse strand, counting down.
ACTGATGTATGCAGGCCCATGAGCACAAGTGCTAGAGGTGGATATTTTTACTTCATCACTTTCATGGATGATCTATCCAGATATGGATATATCTATCTGATGAAACATAAGTCAGATTCATTTGAAATATTCAAACGATTTCGAAGTGAAGTAGAAAAATAAACTGAAAAGAGTATTAAAACTCTTCGGTCTGACTGAGGAGGAGAATACCTTTCTGGTGAGTTTCTCGCATATCTAGGAGAGAATGAGATTCTCTCCCAATGGACTCCAGGAACACCACAGCATAATGGTGTGTCTGAAAAGAGAAATCGGACTCTGTTAGACATGGTCCGATCCATGATGGGTTTTGTCAGCTTGTCGATATCCTTCTGGGGATATGCACTCAAATCGACCTGTTATCTGTTAAATAGGGTTTCAAGTAAGTCTGTAATTAAGACTCTATATGAGATATGGATAGGGCATAAGCCAGTACTTTCACACCTTAGGATCTGAGGGTGCCCGACCTATGTCAAACAGTTAGTTACAGATAAACTTAGACCAAAGGGTACCCCAAAGAGACCAAAGGATATTTTTTCTACCATGCTGATGAAGTTCAACAGGTAGAAAGACCGATACCAATAACTGAACCTGAGTCAGATTTGATCAGATTAGATCCAGAGCCCAATGTACCTGCACCATTAAGGTGATCCAGTAGAGTACTGCATCAGCCAAACAGATACTACGATTTTTTGGTCTGAGATGGTGATCCCATCAAACTCGATGAGAACGATGAGGATCCGATCACCTATATGGATGTAATGCAGAGATTTGATTTTGAAAAATGGCTTGAAGCCATGAAATTCGAAATGAAGTCCATGAAGGTCAATGATGTATGGACATTGGTTGACCCACCTGAAGGGGTTAAACCCATTGGGTGTAAATGGATCTTCAAAAGGAAGAGAGGCGCAGACGGAAAGGTAGAGACCTATAAAATTTGTCTGGTTGCTAAGGGGTATCGTCAACATTATGGTATTGACTATAACGAGACGTTCTCCCCTATGGCAATACTCAAATCCATTCGGATAATGCTTGCAATAGCTGTCCATTTGGATTATGAGATCTGACAGATGGATGTAAAGATAGCTTTCCTGAATGGAGAGCTGATCGAAGAGGTGTATATGATACAACCTGAGGGGTTTACATCCACAGATGAGTCCAAGATGTGCAAGCTTCAGAGATCTATTTATAGATTGAAGCAAGCTTCTCAGAGTTGGAACATGTATTTTGATAAGGTAATCAAAATGTATGGCTTCGTTAAGAACAGAGAAGAGTCCTGCATCTATAAATGGGCAAATGGTCCAATTGTGGTATTCCTTGTCTTGTACGTGGATGGCATTCTCTTAATCGGGAATGATATTCCCGCACTATAGGGAATAAAAGTTTGGTAGTCATCGCAGTTCTCCATGAAGGACTTGGGAGAAGCATCCTACATCCTAGGGATGAAGATCTATAGGGATAGATCTAAAAGGATGTTTGGATTATCTCAATCCATGTACATGACACTGTGCTGAAGAGGTTCAGCATGGAGAATTTTAAGAAGGGCTATCTACTGATAGGCCATAGAATTTCTCTCTCTAAGAAGGATTGTCTGATAACTCCTAAAGAGAGAGAGCATATGAGTAGGGTCCCATATGCTTCGACCGTGGGATCTATCATGTATGCCATGACATGTACAAGACCAGATGTGGTATACTCACTAGGAGTAGTGAGTAGATACCAATCTGATCCTGAAGAAAACCACGAAAAAGTGGTTAAAACCATCCTTAAGTATTTGAGAAATACTAAATACCAATAGTTGGTTTATGGCGAGTCAGATCTGAAACTTGTGGGGTTCACAGACTCCAACTTTCAATCTGACCATGATGTATCGAATTTCTCTCTCTAAGAAGGATTGTCTGACAACTCCTGAAAAGAGAGAGCGCATGAGTAGAGTCCCATATGCTTCGATCGTGGGATCTATCATGTACGCCATGACATGTATAAGGCCAAATGTGGTATACTCACTAGAAGTAGTGAGTAGATACCAATCTGATCCTGAAGAAAATCATGAAAGAATGATTAAAGCCATCCTTAAGTATTTAAGAAATACTAAAGACCCATAGTTGGTTTATGGTGAGTCAGATCTGAAACTTGTGGGGTTCACAGACTCCAACTTTCAATCTAACCATGATGACAGCAGAAGCGTGTCGGGTTACATCTTTACTCTAAATGGTGGAGCCATCTGCTGGAAGAGTTTCAAGCAGCATACTGTGGCAGACTCTGTTTGTGAGGCAGAGTACATCGCAGCATCAGATGCCGTGAAGGAAGTTGTGTGGCTGAGAAAATTTATCACTGAGCTCAGAGCAGCACCCTCCCTCGATGGTTCGGTCCTGCTCTACTGCGACAGCACTGGTGCCATAGCTTAGACGAAGGAACCCAAAGCACACCAGTGGATGAAGCACATTTTGCACCACTTCCATCAGGTCCAAAAGATCATGGATCGAGGTGATGTCGACCTTCAGAAGATCGATAGAAAGGAGAACCTGACCGATCCCTTCACTAAAGCCCTGACGATAAAGGAGTTCGACAACCACAAGTCAAAGATGGATATTAGATACTATGCCGAGTGGCTTTAGGATAAGTGGGAGTTATTGAAAAATATGTCCCAAATGCCAATCGTCAGTCTGTTGACAGTTGAGCAACCTTGTATTGTAATTGATTTGTTAATAAATAAAATATATTTTTGGCATCTTCATCATAAGTTTTCATCTTCTAATGAACTTTATTGTTGTGATGAAGTTCTTAAGACTATTTAGGATCGATAAAGAGAGGATTTATCGATTAGTCCTTAAAACTATTCATGATCAAATGATAGGCTGTTAATAAGGACGACAGCTTCTATCGAGCATAGATCGCTGTAAGCCATATGGGTTGGTTGTCCTCTTAACCAAGGAGTGTAGAGATACTGGTATGGCATACAAGTGAGATATAAGGGTACATTATCATTGAACATGATCAACTTCAGAGCATTTTGCAGTCGAGAATGTCTCTGATGGGATATAGGTATAAGTATCCCTTAGACCTGAAATCGCCTCAGTGACTTACAAGCAACTCACTGTGCTTTGGTACTGGACTAACTGAATTTTTAATTCAGTGATGGAAGGCTTCTGGGCATAATCAAATACTTACGAAGTCAGAGTGTGATCAAGATGGGATTGACCACTCCAAGAGTTGGAGAAGAATGAGTCGCTGTATTTCAATTTAGCAAAATCTTGGCCAGGGTAATCCATCAGATGGATTTGATATTTTGAAATATAATGTGGACAACTTGATCAGAGTTAATAGTTGAACTCTGAGGTGTCCTATGATCATTTTGGTCAAGAAGATGAATTATATGGAAACTATATCCGCATGGGTTCTAAGGATGTTGTTCTACACATTCGACCTATCCGACCATCGGGTACCATTGCTAGATGGTCACTTCGATTGGTAGAGAAATTTATTCCTATGCTATTAGCTTAGGTTCAGGGTTCAGACCTATGAGGTCACACACATTAAAGTTTATGATCTGATCGGATGATTGATCAACGATTAAGAATCATTTTAGGGTTAAATGATCAATACGATTGACATTTAACCTAGTGCAAGTGTTGCAGAAGGATCGATTAGCAATTCGATTGCTAATTGATTTAATTTGATTAAGCCAATGGGCTGAGATTAAGTTTAATTGAATATGATTTAATTAAATTTAGTTTGGGCTTGATTGGATCAAGTCCAATTGATTTAATGGATAAGCCAAGTGCAAGAAAAAAACTAATCCTAGTTCAAATAGGACTTGGGTCGACCTAATTTCTAATTTGATTAAAAAATTAAATCAGATTTAAATCTAATTTAATATGATTAAATTAAGCTCTTAATTGAGTTAAGACTTATTTTAATTAGATTGATTTAGTTTTGATTTGATTTGGTTTGAGAAATCAAATTTGAACAAGTCTAGTAAGACTAGGATTCCACCTTGCACCACCTTAGCCCCCCACACCCATTCTTTCTTATCCCACACCCACTCTCTCTTATTTTGTGCGATAAAACCCTCTCTCCCAGGTCTTCATGCACGTCCAAAACTTTCCTCTCTTTCTCTCTTACATGGAATGTAGTTGTGAAGCAAGTCAAAGTAGGAATTAGTTTGGATTTCAAATTCTGTGAGATAGAGTTTTAGGAAATCAAAACTCTTTCCTTATGGCACTGATTTTATTCAAATTTTTTTTTTAAGATTTTTATGACTTTTATAGCATATAATATGCACCCTTTTTTGATGGTCCATGGCAGAAAAAGAAGGAGGGGCTGCCCAAGAGTTGGGTGCCCCTTGTCTTGCCTTGTTTGGATAATCCTTGATTAGGTATTTGACCTAGACAAGGACTCTTCATATCTCTCTATTTAAAATAAATTTCTTCATGAAATTTTTATGGAACACAGAGAATTGATAGACCTTTAGGGCATCTAAAAATCAAGGAGAAAGAGTCTTGGGGTGTGGAGATCTAATAGACACAAAACTAGGTGTTTGGGTTAGAGCAAAGAGAAGAAGAAGAGGGTCTTCTTCTAGAGTTGCTGGGTTCATCCCTTTCCTTCCTCCATCTGTAAGTTTTCTAAGAGTGTCTCATCTAAAACTCCTTCTCCTACTTCTCATCTTTAAAAAAATCTAAATCAAGAAAAAAGAGGCATCTGATTGCCCATCGAAGAAGGATCAGCACAGTACTAGCATACTGTGCTAATTTCCTAGATCAGGACTTCTGATCGTGATTCGTGGGCTCGTGTGGATGACTTCTAGAGGTCGGATGCATGTGCTTCTAGAAACATCATCCTCAAGCCCGAATCAGCAAAGTTAGAACATCTAACTTGCAAGATAATAGATCTGATCTATTATATTTTACATACATTAGATGTAGTATAGAAATATGTTGATATGATCAATATGTAGTTCTTGCTTTTTATATTTTAATTTTTGATTTAATGTCATGTAATAATCATATAATAGGATCTTAGATGTAGGAATTTTTTGATTTTATGAGATAAATTTTTGATTTATTTTAGTCTTCCGCTGCCTAATTTTGAAAAGTTTCAAGATCTAATCCTGAAACCCTAGATCTGGTTCCTTCATGCACTATGGTTCATTGCGTCATACGGACCTCCATGAATGATGAGTTTAGTCAGAAGTTTGAAGAAGCTCAGTCAGAGGAAATACTTCAAGTGTTGAGGGATTCGTTTAGTACTCCTGACGATGTTGAACAGTATAAGACTAGTTGCACCATTTTCAATGCCCGAATGAGGGAGGGTGAATCTATTACCAATCATGTATTGTACATGATCGAGTAGATTAAAAAATTGAGCAAACTCAACTTCTCTTTGCATGAATAGCTGGAGAAGGATGCGATTTTGAGCTCTCTACCCAAGTCCTATCTGTCGTTCCTCAATCATTTCAGAATGACGAAGCATGTAGTCAACTAACTCGGTCTGTTGAGATTGCTACAGACTTTTGAGAAAGATCACCAGCTCCACAAGGAGATAGTGAATCTAGTGGGAGGATCTTCTTCGGATAGTTGTCATCCCTTTAAGAAAGAAAAAAAGAAGAAGAATAAGAAAGTGCCTAGTGCTAGGAGTCAGTCCCAAAAATTCAAGTTCAAGGCTGATCAAAGTTAGACAGAGAACTTCTTTTGCAAGAAGCAAGATCACTGAAAGAAGAACTGTCCTCAGTATATCGCTTTCCTTGATCCGAACAGGCCAAAAAAGAAGAAGCAATCAGTTGTTGAACAAGGTACTTATGTGATAATACCTTATAACTTCTCTCTTATAGATACAATGATCTGGATATTGGATACTGAAAGCCCTATTCATATTTACAATTCGTTGCAGGGTCTTCAGATCACTAGGAGATTTGGAGAACATGAGAGATTCCTGAATGTTAGAGATGGAAGATAAATTCCAGTTCTAGCTTTAGGAATCATCAAGCTTATATTCGAGTCTCAGTATATTATTCTTAATGAGTATCATTGCTATCCTAGTTTTCTTTTAAATATTATTTCTATAGGTCTTTTGGCTAATTTTAATTATAAAATATCAATAAAAAAAAATTTTATGATATTATTTTGAATGGTGTTACAATTTAACATGGACAGTTGAACAATGGTATCTATGTTGTATCTAGGCCTAATGTAATATACATTTTAAATAAATGCCCTAGAATAGATGATATCACGGATGCCTACCTTTGGCATTGTAGGCTAGGTCATATCAACAAGAACAGGATGAATAGGTTAGCTCAAGAAGAAATTCTTGATAAAGATAATTATGAATCGTTATCTACCTGTGAGTCTTATTTGCTTGAAAAGAAGACCAAGTCACCTTTTACTGAAAAAGATAAATGAGCCAGTGATGTGCTGGGTCTAATACATAGTGATGTATGTGGACCCATGAGCACATGTGCCAGAGAAGGGTACAGCTATTTCAATCCATTCACAGATGATCTATCTAGATATGGGTATGTCTACTTGATGAAACACATGTCCGAATCATTTGAAATAATCAAACGGTTTTGTAATGAAGTAGAGAAACAAACTAAAAAAAATATTAAAACTCTTCGATCTAATCGAGAAGGTGAATACCTTTCCAGTGAATTTCTGACATATCTAGGAGAGAATGGGATTCTCTCCAAATGGATCCCTCCAAGGACACCACAGCATAATGGCCTCTCAGAAAAGAAAAATCAAACCTTGTTGGACATGGTTCGATCCATGATGGGGTTTACAACTCTGCCGATCTTTTTTTGAGGATATGCACTTGAAACAGTCTGTCTTGTCTTGTACTCAATAATGTTTTGAGCAAGTCAGTTAGTAAGACACCATATAAGATATGGTCAGGACGTAGGCCGAACCTCTCTTACTTTAGGATCTGGGGGTATCTGACTTATGTTAAATGATTACAAACTGACAAGCTCAGTCCTAGGTCTGATAAGTGTAATTTCATAGGGTACCGCAAGAAAATGAGAGGATATTACTTTTACCTGCCTACTGAACAAAAGGTGTTTGTTAGTAGTAAGGCATACTTTTTGAAAAAAAAAATTCTTAATGAAAGAATAAGTACCCCTAAAATCGAGCTTGATGAAGTTCGACAGGTAGAAGAACCGACACCAATGATTGAATCTGAATCAGATTTTATGAGATGAAACCTGGAGCCCAATGAACCAACATCCTTAAGGTGATCTAGTAGAGTACCGCATCAGCCAGACAGATACTTAGGTTTCTTGATCTTGGATGAAGATCCTGTCAAACTCGATGAGAATGATGAGGATCTGATCACCTATATAGATGCGATGTAGAGGTCTGACTCTGACAAATGGCTTGAAGCCATAAAATCCGAAATGGAGTCCATGAAGGTCAATGATGTATGGACATTAATTAACCGACCTGAAGGAGTTAAATTCATAGGGTGTAAGTGGATCTTTAAGAGGAAGAGGGGTGCAGATGAGAAAGTGGAGATCTATAAAGTCCATTTGGTTGCTAAAGATTATCGTCAGCGTTATGATATTGACTATGATGAGATATTTTTTCTGTGGCAATGCTCAAATCCATTTAGATCATGCTTGCGATAGCAGCATACTTAGACTATGAAGTCTGGCAAATGGATGTGAAGACAGCTTTCCTAAATGGAGTGCTGAATGAAGAGGTGTATATGATACAACTTGAAGGGTTCATATCCATAGATGAGTCCAAAGTGTCCAAGCTTCAGAGATCCATTTATGGATTGAAGCAAGCATCTCAGAGTTGGAACATATATTTTGATAAGATGATCAGAACGTATGGCTTTATTAGGAATAGAGAAGAACCCTACATATATAAGTGGGCAAATAGTTCAATAATTATTTTTTTGTGTTGTATGTGGATGATATTCTCTTAATCGAAAATGATATCTCTGCATTATAGGTAATAAAAGTTTGGCTGTCGTCATAATTCTTCATGAAGGATCTGAGAGAAGCAGCCTACATCCTAAGAATGAAGATCTATAGGGATAGATCTAAGAGGCTACTCAGACTTTTTCAATCCATGTATATAGATATCATACTGAAATGGTTCAGTATGAAGAATTTTAAGAAAGGCTATCTTTCGATAGGCCAAAAAATTTCTCTTTTGAAAGGAGATTGTTCGACAACTCCTCAAGAGAAAGAGCATATGAGTAGAGTTTCATATGCTTCAGCAGTGAGTTCTATTATGTACGTCATGACATGTATGAGACCAGACGTGGCATACTCATTAGGGATAGTGAGTAGATACCAGTCTAATCCAGGAGAAAATCACTGAAAGGTCGTAAAGACCATTCTTAAGTATTTGAGAAATACTAAAGACCCGTGGCTTGTGTACGGTGAAACTGACTTGAAACTTATGGGGTTCACCGACTCCAACTTTTAGTCAAACCATGACGATAGTAAGAGTGTGTTGGGTTATATTTTTACCCTAAATGGTAGAACAATCTACTGAAAAAATTTTAAGTAAAATAGTATGGCAGACTCTGTTTGTGAAGTGGAGTATATCGTGACATCCGATGCTGTGAAGAAAGCTGTATGGTTGCAAAAATTCATCGACGAGCTCAGAGTGGCACCCTTCATTGATGGTCCTGTCTTGTTATACTGCGACAATACTAGAACCATTGCTCAAGCCAAGAAGTCGAGATCCCATCAATGCACCATACATATTCTACACCATTATCACCTTATCCGGGAGATCATGGATCGAGGTAGCGTCGACCTTCAGAAGATCGATGGGAGGAAGAACCTGGCCGACCCATTTACTAAAGTTTTCAAAATCAAGAAGTTCAATGATCATAAATCAAAGATGGATATACGATACTATATCGATTGACTTTAGTCCAAATGAGAGTTATTGGGAAATATGTCCCAAAGTCAATCATTAAACGATTGTGCTCATCTTATCAATTATATATGAATTTTTATTAATAAAAATTATTTAACATTTTCATTACAAATTGATCATCTTTGAACTTTCGTGTTGTAATGAAGTCCTTAGGACTATTATTAATCGACAAAGGAAGATTTGTCGTTAAGTCCTTGAAAATATTCACGACCAAATGATATACTATTAGTAGGATGATAGCGATATCAAGTGTAGGTCATTGTATGCTATATGAGTTGGTTGTTCTCTTAACCAAAGAGTGTAGAGATACTGTTATGGCATGTAAATAGAATGTAGGTGTACATTCGTATCGAACGTGATCATGTGTCGAGCACTCTGCGATCAAGAGTAGTTTGTGAAGGGTATGGGTATAAGTGTCTCTCCGATCTAAGACCACCACGATAACTTGTAAGCAACTCATTGTACTTTAGTATCAGACCATCTGAGTTTCTAACTTAGTGACAAAAGGATACTGAATACAGTCAAGTACTTATCAAGTCAGTGTATGAGTCAAGATAGAATTAACCCCTCTAAATTGGTAGGAGATATGCATCAGTGTATTTCAATTTAGCAAAATCTTGACCAAGATAATTCATGAGATGGATTTGAAAGATTGAAATATAATATGGTTGACTTAATTAGGGTTGACAGTTAAACCCTGTGTCACCTTGAGCATTTGGGTCAAAGAGATAAATTATACGGTAACCATACGTCAGTAGGTTCTACAAGGTTGCTTTGCAATACTTCGACCTATCCGGTCGTTGGGTCATCATTGCTAGATGGTTACATCGATTGGTATAAAAAATTATTTCTATGCTACCATCTTAGGTTTGAACCTATGGGGTCACACACATTAGAAGATTTGATCAGATCTGATGGCTGAAGAGTCCAATTGGATTGTGACTCTGGTGAAGAGTCCTACTTGGACTAGGACTCTGTGGGAGAGTCTCACTGAGATTGAGACTCTACCATTTATGAAGAATTAATTAGTAATTAGATTACTAATTAACTCAATTTGATTGAGCAAAGAGCTTTGAAACAAGTCTAATTGAATTAGATTCAGTTCGACTCAGATTGGGATTGATATGATCAAACTCAATTACAAGAAAAATTTGATCCTGATTCGATCAGGATTTGGACCTGACTAATTTCTAACTGGGCTAAGAATTTGATGAGATATTTAGATGTTTAATTAGATTAAATTTATTTCTATCAATGGTTTCAATCCAAATTTGATTTGGATTAGAATTGAATTAGAAATGAAGAGTCCAAGTCAGACTAGGACTCTATCCTTATCTTTTGCACCATATTTAGATCCATGCCAATTTCTCCAAGCCTAATTAGATTTGGGTTGTAATTTTTGACATCATGAGAGAGGATCCAATAAAGGTGGTTGGCTATAGCTGATGAGTCATAATGTTATCTCTTACCTAATTCAAATGTGATCCGAATTAGAGATAAGATATAGACCAGGAAAGAGATTTTTTATATATGATATATTATTGGAGTCATATTATTTTTTTCTTATTTTTTTTGAATAATTTTTTAGTGTGTGAGACTCTAAATTCTTTCTCCATATCTTAATAATTTTTTTAAAATTTTTTTAGATGCCAAAAGGAGGTTTTGGCGTTGATTCATGGCACCCTTTCTTGGAAAGTCCCAATTCCTAGTCTATGAAAAGGGGACCACTCTCTTGGACATCCCATAATCAATTCTCTTGTAGATTTTTTATTTTTAGAGCCTCTTCTCCTCCTCCTCTCTTCTTCTTGTAGATCTCCTATCACTTTGGAGTATCCAAGGTGCTTGTTGAAGAAGAAAGAGATCAGCTATCGAAGTTGTTCACAGATTAGCATCTCCGAGCCCTTGATTTGCGTCAGTCTTCGCATGAATTTTTTTATAGAGGCCAGATGACTTTGTGTGTCTATAAGTGACCTGAAGAATATCCTCTCTAATCATTGGACTAGAGAAGATCAAGATCAAAATTTGTTTGGTAACAATCTCTAACTTATTTTGATTCCTATGGTAGATCTAATAGTTAGATCTAGAATTTCAGCATCGATGAGATCGATGTGATTTTTATTTTTAGATCTAAAATATATATTTTTTATATCAAAAATTTTGATGTGATAGTCTAAGATTAGATCTTATATATATAATTAAAATTAAATTATTTAATTTTTTATTTTTACTGCATAAAATTTTAAAATTGTATGTACTGTACTAGCGTAAATTTCCTTCAATCAAACCTCATGATTATTGTAACAAAAGAAAACTATTATTCTTTTTTAAAAAAAAAAGAAAGATAGAAAGGCAAAATGAAGAATAGAAATTGATATTAAACTCATTCTAGAGAGAGATTTGGCTAATGCCAGCATCGAAAAGAGATTGGTTATTTACCAACTAGCTAAGCTTGGGTACCTTCATACCCAGTAGCTCCGCAAAAGCCTTCTCGTCCTCAGGTAAAACTTCATTCTTGGAGTTCCATTTGGTTTTAAGCTTATGTCAGTTATAATTGAAATCCCAAGATACACTTGAAGAAATAAAAAAGAAGCGATTCTTCCAATTATGGATGGAAGAAGGAAGACCAGGACCAAATTTGCACTTAGGCTGAGATGAAAAGTATCACCAGCCTTTTTCATGATGATGTTTTTTTAGGATGAACAATACCTTGAAAAGAGAGATCCTTAATTCTATGGCAGTAAAATGATAATTAAATGATAAAAACAATGATCATCTTGATGGCATTAGGAGTTACTTGGGTTAGATGAAGCCAATAGGAATCCAAAATATTGCTAAAAAAAGGATATAAGGGAAACCGAGGTCCAAACGGAAGTACCTCATCATAAAAGGCAACATAGTTTTTGGGAGGTTTAGTAACCCTATCATTCTAACCTGGAGATATTAGTTGAAATTCTTCCAAAATCAAATATCTATCCCTAAGTTTTTAAAGATTGAAATTAGTCAGCACAGATTGTTCGGTACCAGGACTGAAGTAATCCAAGAATCCCCTTATAAGAGACTCCGAATCCTCCCAACCTAAAGTACCAACCTCCATTGTGGCCCGAGGTGGGGTTTCCACTTCGAACTTGAGCTAAGGTTGGATCGATCGAGGTACTCGATCATCCCGACTTATCTCACTATCATCAGAAGATATTTTTTGAAGGAAAAGGAAAAAAGGGGCAAATGAGAAGGGGAAAGCAAATAAAAAGAAAAAAGAAAGAACTATCCAGAAAGAGAAAGTGAAGACTAAAGAAACCTAAAACCTTAGAACCACACAAAAAGGAGACCAAGAATAAAGAAATCTATCTAATAGATGAGGAGGTTCTGAGGAAGCTCTTGAGAACCCTTTCTTGGCTCTGACGGTCTCTTTTCCATCTCCAATGATGCTAAAAAACCCCTTCTCTGGTTCTACTAGTGTTGGGAAAGCTCTGAAAAAATTTCAATAGATTTTTCGCACAAGGAAAAATAGTAAAGTAACTTTTGATAGAATATATGTTTATTTATAGAGCACATTAACGATTCAGATCGACCAACTTCACCATCAGATTGGCACCACCTGGCACTACAAGAAAACAACCTTTTTACGATGAAATTATTTGTGACAAAAATATTTTCACAATAACCCTATTTGCAATGAAAAGAATATTCATCACAAATAATTCAATATTTATGATAAATCACGTATTAATGATGAAAAAAAAATTTATCATAAATATTTGTTATTTGCAATAAATACTTTTATCATAAATAATTTATCATTTATTTTAATTTTAAATTTTTAAATATTAGTGATAAAAATATTTTCATCATAAATAATTTATGTATTTTTGATAAAAAATTTATTTTCATCACTAATAATCTTATTTGCAATGCAAATGTTATCGTCATCAATATTTGAAAAAAAATAAAAAAATTCAAAAATTATTGATTATTTATCATAAATTTTTTTTTATCATAAATAATCAAATATTTATGATGAAAAAAAGTTTCATCATAAATATTTAATTATTTATGATGAAAATATTTTATCATTAATATTTAAAAAAAAATAAAAATTTAAAAAAAATTAAAAATTACTTATTATTTGTGATGAAAATTATCCATCATAAATAATCAAGTATTTCGATGAAATAAATTAATATTATCAATATCTAATTATTTACAATGAAAATATTTTCATCACCAATATTTAAAAAAAAATTAAAAATTTAAAAAAAATCAAAAATTACTAATTATTTATGATGAAAATTTTTCATCATAAATAATTTAGTGTTTAGGATGAAAATAATTTACATCATAAATACTTAATTATTTATGACTAAAATATTTTTATCACCAATATTTAAAAAATTAAAAATTTAAAAAAATAATAAAATTTAAATTTTTGATTTTATGTAAGGCAACTCCATCTAATTTTTGTAGCAGCTATATACATCTTTTGTCTTTTTACATAGTAAAGAAGTAAATGTGAGTTATGATCCAGACTGAACTTTTTGTATGAAAAAATTATATGAAAGTGGATGATATTCACGAAGTAGAATGAATAGATCTTCTTGAATGAAATGAGCTATATATTTATTTACGATATAAAATTCATCTGTTCATCACTGTCATTGTTACCAGTGGTATCAATAAATCTTTCTGATGGAGTGTCTGTCTTAAGCTGTATGAAAGGAGCCTCCTTTCATACAAAAATCATATAGTTAAGCAGCATATTTTAGTATGACTTCCATGATCTCAAAAGATACCATACTTCTTGCATTGATTGATGCTTAAATGTATCTCTATAGGAGTTCTAATCATAAGAAGACAAACAATACGAGCACTCATCTTTCTAGTAATGCAAAGCATAAATATGAGTTTGTGCTTTATAACACAACTTGCACTATCCATAGGTTTGTTTTGATTTTGATTAATTACTCTTTGATACTCACACAATTTCTTTTGAATTTCTTAAGCTCGATCCTCACATGCAATATACGAGCTTTTGGACCTCTAACTTTCTGTTCTTATCCTATCTTTCAAATCTCAATCTTGATGGATTTTTCTCATGATCTTAGAATCACCGTGATATTCTCGTACTCTAACTTTCGAAATGAGGACTTCAAGAAAAAAATTAATTTTTTTGAGATTGAAGATCTCAAAGCTATTGATCTTCCATAGCATCTATTTCATTGCGAAAGCCGAAGAGCTATTCTTATCATAATTATTAGTGACATAAATTGAACTTTTCATTGTAATTATATTTTTACATAATTTTTTTGAAAAAAAATTAAAAAAAAATTATAAATTAACTATTTATATAAATTTTTTTTGATTAATCAAAAATTAATTTTTTAGATAAAATTATTTTGAAAAATTTTTTTAGACCAAAAATATTTTAGATTAAAGAAAATTAATTTTATTTTTTATCATGAATATTTTTTTAATGTCATTTTTTTGTTAAATTTTTTGGATGAAAAATTTTCTTGATGGAAAAAATCTAAAATTAATTTTTTATGAAATTATTATTAAAAAGATTTTTTAAACTAAAAAAATATGGGAGAATTTTTTTTTTTAATTATTAGCGATATAAACCAAATTTTTATCATAAATAGTCTTTAATTTTTTTTAAAAATTTTTAAAAAAATTTTATTTACAACATAAATTTATTTTTCATCGATAATTAGGTTTTAAAAATATTATTTTAATCAATTTTTATGAAGAAGAATTTTATTAATAAAAAAAATTTTATTAGCGATGAAAAAATTCTCATCAACAAAACCATTTTAAAAATAATTTTTTTGAAGGAAAAATTGTTAGAGAGAAATTTTTTTTTTGGATGGTATTTATTAGCGATGAAAACTATATTTCCATCGCTAATACAATTATTAACGACGTATATTTTTATTTCTATCACCAATAAGTTATTTCATAAATTTTTTGGATGAAATCTTTTTAGAAAAAAAAAAATTTTAGTGGAAAATTTTTTGGTGGGCCTTATTGATGATGAAAATTACTTTCCGTTACTAATAAATGTATTAGCGACGAAAATTTTCATCACTAATAGTTCTTCATTTATTAAACGTTAACTTGACATTCCTTCATGTGAAACCCTCTACCTCTCCCCTCTCTCTCTCCTCTCCGAGTTCTCCCCACTCCCTTCTAAGCTCTCCCCCCCTTTCCCTCTCTCTCTCCCCTTGCAAAACCCCCTCCCTCTCCCCTCTCCGAGCTCTCCCCCCTCCCTTCTGAGCTCTCCCCCCTTTTCCTCTCCCTCTCCCTCTCCGAGCTCTCCCCCCCCTCTCTTCCCGCCAGCGACTGTGTCTCCACCATCACCGCCGCTGTTGCTGTCCGCTGCCGTTGCCATGGGCTTCTCCATCATCGCTGTTGCCATCCATTAGAGGTAAGGGTTCTTCCCACCCTTTTTTTTTTTTGGTTGATCGAGCCATCAGGGGGCGGAGGGGGTTGCAGGGGTGGGGGTGGGCGGCAGGGGGCAACACAGGAGTTAGGGGGTGGAGGGGGTTGCAGGGGTGGGCGGTCGGGGGCAACACAGGGGCTGAAAGGTCAGAGGCGAAGGGGGTAGCACGACGAGTGGAGGGGGTTGCAGGGGGCTGGGAGGCCAGAGGGTGATGGGGGTTTTGTGGGGAGGAGGTGGGTGGCCGGGGGCGACATGGGGATCGGGGGGTCAGCCAGGGCAGGGAGGGAGGAAGAGATGGGAGAAATGAGGGGGGAAAAAGAAAAAGAAAAAAATAATAAAATATTAATCAAAGATTGGTTGGAGAGGGCGGTGGCACCGCGAGGGGTGGGTCACGGGGGGTGGGTGATAGTGGTGGTGCCGCAGGAGCGGGGGTCAAGGGGGCCAAGTTCGGGCGACACAGGGTGGGTGACGGCAGCGGCGCCATAGGAGCGGGGGTTGCAGGGGTCGAGTCTAGGTCGCGGGGGGTGGGTGACGGCAACGACGCCGCGGGGGGTGGGTTAGGCCACAAGGGGTGGGTCAAGCCGCGGGTGGATGCTATTTAGGGAAAAAATTATTTTTAGAAAAAAAATATTTAGGATAAAATATATTTAGGAGAAAAATAATTGTTAGGAAAAAAATATTTAGGGGAAAAAATATTTAAGAAAAAATTATTTTTAGGTAAAAATTATTTTTAAAAAAATTATTTATTATATATATGTAAGTTAAAACACGGATTGGGTCAGGGTCGGGGTCAGGGGAGAGGGGGGTTAATTGACCTGAACCCAATCGGATCGGCTCTGGGCCGGGCCAAATGTTCGCCTGAGCCCAGCATGATGGCCAAACGGGCTCTATTTTTTTGGCTAGAGCTGGCCTGAATGGTTTGGGGCTGAGTCCGAAACCCGGTATGATGGGTCTTGGGCTGGTCCGATGGGCCTCCTGGCGGCCCGACCCTCTTCCAGTCCTATCTACAGGACTGCCTCCATGGTGTTGCTTTTGATGAACTTGGAAGATGAGAAAGAGGGAGCGGAGGATATTCGGCATGAAATTGAATTTCGTGTTATTATTTTGCATTAATATTATTTTGCATGCTCAACTACTTATAGTTTATTTTATATTTATTGCATAAATTTTTTAGTATTATTGCTAAAATTTATAAATTTTTTATTGTTCTACTAGCACAATGCACATTGCTTTTGTTTATTATAATTTAATTATTTTATATGCTATTTTATATATTTTTACTTATTATAATTAAATATAAAAAATATTTTTATTTTAAAGAAAACTTTATTGAAATTTTTGATGAAAAAAATTTAATACAGAGTTACTATTTTTTGATAAATTAGAAATTTATTTTTTAATATATGTTCAAAGATGGTAGTTAAATTACATTGAGCCATAGATTTTCATTCAAGAGTCGATCTTGATCGAGATCGACTCTTGGATGTCTCATATTTGGGCTTTTTGAAAAAGTAATGATCTTATAATTGTTAATAGTTGATATTTTGTTTCATTATATAGTAGTTAGCAGTTATCTGTCCATTGTTCTCCAAGCATATGGTGGATAGGATGTATAAGCACCATATTCATGTCGTATATTTGAAGAACCATAGGGAGATACTGCAAAAATTTTTATAATAATAAAATAAAATATCGATTAATAATAATAATATTATTATTACTTTTCTGAAAGGGATAGGGCCACACTTGTTAATAATGATTTGAAATAGATAGGATCATGTATTTTTGCTTTATTAAATTGGTAGAAGGAGATTTTTTGTATTATTGTTCAGTCTATGTTCCTAAATGTGTGCTGTTTTGTATAAAATGATCCGTGTTTAGATCCGGATCAGGATTTGATTTGGAATCTGGATTAGAATTTGATCTGAAATTCGGATCGGGATCCGATTTGGATGAATACCACTGAAAATTTCTTTCTTGTTAATGGTTTTTGTATTTGTTGTTAGATAGATATCAACAAAAATTGGATGAATATCAGATATATTTTTGTGCATGAATATCGATAAGATATTCAAGATTTTATTGAATTTGCATGGTATAAGGCTGACAGTGCTAGTCGGATAAAGTATCCATGCAAGAGATGTATCAATATGATATATTGTCACATAACACTTATTATGGAGCATCTGCTATGTTATGGTATAGACAAGAAGTATACTCATTGAATATGGCATGGGGAGGGTGATCTGAATGAAGTTGTGTACGATGATGACGATACTGAAGATGATAGTGATGCTGCTGAATCTGTTGAACATGGTGGTATAGGAGAACTATTGGATGATTTACATCAGGATGTTTGTTCCAATGTACGCATGAGTACTAATGCATCTGAAGACAATTCTGATCATGAACATAATATCTGACTTGAGATACAAGGGACTTCTGAATAATTTGCAAGGCTTATAAGGGATGCACGAGAGTCACTCTATCCAAATTATGCAAAGTTCTCCAAGTTTGAGTTTTTAATGAAATTATTTCATATTAAAATCATGAACCGATGGAGTCAGATGTCATTTGACCAAAATTTGGTATTGATTAAAGTAACTCTTTTTGATAGAGAAAGACTTTCGAAATCATATTCTGAAGCAAAAATATATGTGTGGGAATTGGGACTTGGCTATATTCCTATATATGCCTGCAAAAATGACTGTATATTATTTTATAAGGATAACGAACAGGCAATTGAATGTTCGAAATACGATGAGCCTAGATACAAAATCGATAACAAAAAAGAAAAGAAGATACCTCAAAAGGTTTTAAGGTATTTTCTATTGATTCCAAGACTTCAAAGGTTGTATATATCTATAAAGACAGCTGAAGAAATGAGATGGCATCATGAGCAGCGGGTTTCGAAGGAGAACATACTTAGCCACTTGACTGACTCCGTAGTGTGAAAAGACTTTAATGCAAAGCATCCACACTTTGCGAGTGACCCACGCAATATTCGGCTTGGTCTAGCGATAGATGGATTTAATCTCTTTGATAATTTGAGTACTTCCTGCAGCATGTGGCCTGTGATGCTAGTTGTATATAATGTATTATCTTGAAAGTGCATGAAAGAACCATTTATTTTTATGTCACTATTGATTTTGGATCTAAAAGTACTAGATAATGAAAGTGACGTATATCTATGATCGTTAATCGATGATCTGAAGGAGCTATGAAAAAAT
Organism: Elaeis guineensis; assembly: GCF_000442705.2. Lineage (NCBI taxonomy): Eukaryota > Viridiplantae > Streptophyta > Magnoliopsida > Arecales > Arecaceae > Elaeis > Elaeis guineensis. Next base: position 91,477,704 of record NC_026004.2, on the reverse strand, counting down.
GAAGTACAAACATATATGCTTCTGTGAGTCGAAGGAATTTTAAGTTACATGCTTCGATTTTATGGACCATAAATGATTTTTCTGTGTATGAAAACTTATTTGGGTGGAGCATCAAAGGATATCTGGCATATCCAATATGCAATAAGGATGCATCCTCCTTACATTTAAAGAATGGATGAAAAATATGCTTCATGGGTCATCGGCAATTTCTACTTGGTAATCACTCTTGGAGGACCCATTATAACTAATACTTTGATGGGAAGTCCGACTGACGTCCGTCACCTAAGGAATTAAATGGAGCAGAAGTTTTAAAACAACTTGAAGTCATTGAAAATATCCAATTTAAAAAAATATCGAGTACTCACAAGTGAAAGCATACTGAAGCTGAGCTGAATTGGATGAAACGATATTTTTTTTTTTGAACTACCGTATTGGAAGTAGCTACTACTTCATCATAATCTGGATGTAATGCATATTGAGAAGAATATTTATGATAATATCATCGGTACAGTATTGAACATCTCAGAAAAAATAAGAGATAGTACAAAAGCTCGTCTTGATTTGCAGAAAATGAAAATCTGATTGGAGTTGCATTTAGTTCGTCGAGGTGATAGATTTTTTATGCCACCTACATATTATTCACTATTTGGCGAGAAAAAGAAGAGTTTCTGTGGATGATTCAAAATCGTAAAGTTTTCTGATACTTACGCTTCAAATATATCACAGTGTATTAGTAACAATGATGGCAAAATCTCTAACATGAAAAGTCATGACTCCCATGTGATGATGCAATGCTTGCTTCCTATGGTCATGTGTGGCTATTTGGGAGGTGATGTTTAAACTGTATTGATTGAGTTGGGAGTATTCTTCTGAGAACTGTGTTGTTAAAAATTAAAGATTAACTTACTTAAGAAGTTTAAGAAGGATATCGTGCTCATTCTTTGTAAGTTAAAAAAAAATTTCTCACTATCATTTTTTGATGTTACGATGCATCTGGCTATTCATCTTCCAAAGAAAGCTCTTTTGGCCGGATCGATATATTATCGATGGATGTATCCTATTGAAAGCTAAAAAAATTGTATGCACTTTATCATATCACTTATAAAATATAAATATATTTTTAAAATTTATATTTATTTTTATTTATAGATTTTTATGTACTTTAAAAAAGTATGTGCGCAATAAAGCATGGCCTGAAGGGTCTATAGTGGAAGCATATGTAGCTATAGAATGTGTCATGTTCTGCTTGATGTATCTTGACGATATCGAAATAAAATTCAATCATACAGATCGTAATGTAGACCGTGAATGGGGTGACAATGAACCGACACTATTTATATTGAAACAAATGATTTGACCCATTGATGGAAAGAGATATGAATGAAGGAAAAAACATCTTTTTTCTTGTAGAATCTTTCAGATTTCATTAAATATGGGGTGAAATAATTTTAAAAAAAATTATCTTATATTTATTTTAGATCTAAATCTTTAGATCTAATTTTATTATCTGATATTAATTCTAAAATAAATCTAAAATCATGAGGAAACATGAAATACCTCAAGGGTAATCTGATTACCTTGTAGATGATTGCAACAAGCCCGAGATTCTGATTTAGCCATGCAATCGCCTGGCGTCTACCAGTATCCACTCAGGCAGGACCTGGATCATCTTCTCCTCACAAATCTTTGCTCCAAAAATTAGAACTAAATCTGATTAGAAAGATCTTCAAAAGTCTTCCTGAAGTTGGAACAGCAGCCTATCGAAGAAGTCCTGCAGCCTTCCTGTTCAAGGCGTCACCATGCCTTAAACCTTTGCCAGATGGACATCCAACTCCTAGGATGTGAACAGGGAAGGGAGAGCTACAGATGGGATATGGAGAAGAGGAAAGGAGGTGGCAGCTTTGATGGAATTTTCACAATCTCATAAAACCCTAGGCGCAGACAGGGTTTATATAGACCCTACTGTGCTACGGAGTGCCACATCATTCGACCAATCAAAAAATTCTATTTTATCCAAAAAAATTTTGATTGATGGAGTGATGTCATCTGATCACATAAGATAAAAACCTCACCCTCTCTCCAAGAGTTGGTGCCAACTTTGGATAAGCACAAAGAAAGGTTGGCGCCAAAGAGTCCATGTTGATCAAGACTCTCCATCCTTATCCACTTAGGGCGCCCACTTAATCCAATTGGGCTCACACCATAATCTGATTATGGGCCCAATTTAATGTGGATTTGGCATGTGGACACTCCACAAAAATTCTCCAATGAGCTCTTATCAAATGACCTTCAGTTTAAGACCCATATGTCAATATTTGATAAATGTCCTAAAATAAAAATGGCAGGTGTCAGGAATTAGCAGGTGCTTATCTTAAATTCATCTCATGAATTAAGATAAGCCTTTTCTGAGCTGGACAAGCTTCATTTAAACTAAGAAAAATCTTCTCAAGGTTCTCTGGGTGAGTAAATCACATTTGGCTCAGTCGAGATGCAAAAGATTGCACGAGGAGAAAGTTATGCTCAATCGTGTGCTAGCACAATTTCTTTGAACCTAATTGGATCTAATCCAAATCAATTGGGCTAGTCCAATTGATGACATCTAGATCCTAACCCTTGTTAGTGTGACCCAGTTAGATTCAATTCTGTATGGTAATGAGATATATCATGATCTCATCATCGACATCATCGAAACTCCTTTCGATAGACCAGAACTCTTCTGATTCAGACAATTAGAATGATCGATCATCAAGATCATTCTAATTGCTCCCAAAATCTACCAGTAACACCTAGCAATATATGGTGGCAATCCATTAGAACTGAAGATGAACCTCTCAGTGCAGCTACTTGTGTGATTGAGTTTCTCTATCATGAGTCCCGACTGAATTAGTGTTCAGTTGAACTCGTCAAACCCAACATCAATCTTATGAATCAATCGATTGATCCAAGTCCGATGTGAAACCCCAATGAAAAACTTTTTTTCATTATTTCACTCGACCATGGCCATGGGCTTAAGGACTCGATCTTTCGATCATCATAGGACTACTCCTCTCATTTATCGAGGTTGATAGATCCCATCTTGATGTGATCTGGTTCCTACAATGAATATGCTACAGCCAACATACACCTCAGGGTTTCGAATAGCTAGAAGATCGAGTTATGGTGTAGTCAAACTATAACACACTCAAGGTGAACTGTCGATGTACCTCAGATCAAAGAACTAGACACACAACTGCAGCATCGAGCTAGTCATCGACGAGAAGGTAGACTTTCTTATGACTGCTTGATATGATCACGCTAAGTACTCTCATTCTCAATGAATATCTGTACTCTTGCTCTGGTGTCTCCACACCGTAGACTCAAGACACATCTACCCTAAGAAAGCGATCATACACTAACCTTTCGAATCGATCACCATCCTCGTGATGATCCTATGGTCAGGAGCTGTTTATGAGTTAGTTATGTAAATTCATGCCTTAAATTTTCAACTCTTAAAAATATGAATTGACATTCCTACTAACTCAAAGGATGTATCATAGACACAATATACACAATGTGATAGAAGAATAACCCATTTATTAATTTATAATCAAAATTATGAATTTGCCCTTAGATTTGTACAGGAATGTGTCAGCCAATCTGGCATCTAGGGCACACATCTAACAAACTCCCACTTGACCTAATACCAATTGGCTACATATCTAAGTCCCATCTTCTCAAGGTGGGCTTCAATCTTTTGCTGGCCTAATGACTTTGTTAGTGGGTCTGCCACATTATCTGTGGAATCGACTCTCTTAACCTCGACATAATCTTTTTCGAGGTAATCACGGATCAGATGGAATCGTTGCTCGACATGCTTGAATTTTTGATGAGATCTTGGCTCCTTAGCTAGGGCTATAGCACCATTATTGTCGCAGTAAAGAGAGATGGCATCCGATGACATCACTCCAAGCTCTACGGTAAATTTCTTGTACTAGAATATCTCCTTCACAGCTTTCGATGCAGCAATATACTCTGCCTCTATGGTAGAATCAGCAATCACCGTCTGCTTGAAACTCTTCCAGCTAACTACACCATCATTGCAAATGAACAGACTCTCAGATGTCGACTTTCGATCATCTATATCAGACATAAAATCTGAGTTTGTAAATCCCTGAACCTGGAGTTCTCCATTCCCAAAGACTAGAAACATATCCTTAGTCCTTCTCAAGTACTTAAGGATACATTTCACAGAAGTCCAGTGCTCTTCACCTGGATTCGACTGATATCTGCTTGTGACACTCACAGCATGGGCTATATCAGGTTGTGTACAAAGCATGGCATACATGAGGCTCCCTATTGCCGAAGCATAAGGGATCTTGCTCATGCGTTGAATCTCCTTAGGTGTGCTAGGGCACATTTTCTTAGAGAGATGAATGCCATATCTAAAAGATACTGAACCTCTTTTGGAGTTTTCCATGTTAAATCTTTTTAGCACCTCCTCTATGTACATCTTCTGTGAAAGTCCCAGCATCCTATTTGGTCTATCTCTATAGACCTTAATACCCAGTATAAAAGATGCCTCTCCTAGATCTTTCATAGAGAACTCCTTAGACAACCATATTTTGACTGAGGTCAACATGAAAATATTATTTTCAATTAGGAGGATGTCATCTACATACAGTACGAGGAAGACAATTACGCTCCCACTGACCTTTTTGAACACACATGGTTCCTCCTCATTCTTGATGAAACTAAACATTTTGATCACATCATTGAAATGAGTATTCCAGCTCCGAGATGCTTGCTTAAGTCCATAAATGGATCTTTGCAGCTTGCAGACCTTGTGATCATCATCACTGGATGTGAAACCAAGTGGCTGTTCCATATAGATATCTTCCTCAAGATATCCATTTAAGAATGCCATTTTCACGTCCATCTGCCATATTTTATAATCGAAATAGGCTGCAACAGCAAGCAATGTGCAGATAGATTTAAGCATGGCTACGGGCGAAAAGGTATCCTGATAGTCAATGCCTTCGCACTGACTATAACCTTTTGCTACGAGCCTAGCCTTGAATGTCTCCACATTCCCATCTGCACCTATCTTTCTCTTGAAGATTCATTTACACCTAATAGGTACAATACCTTCAGGTAGATCTACTAAGGTCCAGACTTGATTTGAGTGTATCGAGTCAATTTCTGATCTCATTGCCACTAACCATTTCTCAAAGTCGATATCTGATATCGCCTCATCATAGGTCTTGGGATCATCACCATGAGCCCCATTTCCCATGAGGAACATTTTCTCTACATCTTCTTGTATAGTACCTAAGTACCTTTCAGGAGGGCGGGAACCTTTAGTCGATCTACGAGGTGGAAGAGGTTGTGTTAGGACTGGTTCTAATTGATTTGGTTCTTCAGATTCTTTAGCTCGTTGCTTTTGGGAGACATTCTCCTTGAGCTTAATTATTCTTCCGATGCCACCATCTTAAATAAACTATTTTTCAAGAAAAATAGCATTTCGAGTCACAATCATATTGTGGTCTTTCGAAATATAGAAATAGTATCCTAATGACTCTTTAGGATATCCTATGAATCGAGCTCTAAAAAATCTGAACTCTAACTTGTCTGCCTGCTGTCTCTTGACATAAGCCGGACAACTCCAAACTCTGAGATGACTCAGACTTGGCTTCTTACCATGCCATATCTCATACGGTGTGATAGGAATGGTTTTAGAGGGAACCCTATTCAATACATATATTGCTGTCATGAGATAATATCCCCAAAGAAACTCAGGAAGGTCCGTGAAGCTCATCATGGAACGGACCATATTTAATAGGGTCCGATTTCTCCGTTCTGAAATTTCATTGAGTTGTGGCGTTCCAAGTGGAGTCCATTGAGAGACTATGCCATTGTCTTTAAGATAGTCTAGGACTCCCGACTAAGGTATTCACCTCTTCGATCTGATCGAAGAACCTTAATGGGCTTTCCTGTTTGTTTTTCTACTTCATGTCTGAATTCTTTGAACCTTTCAAAGGCTTCAGACTTGTGTTTCATTAGAAACACATACCCATACCTAAACATATCATCGATAAAGGTGATGAAGTAGACATAGTTGCCTCTAGCCTGCACATCAAATGGGCCGCACACATCCGTATGTACTAGGGCAAGTAGGTCTATGGCCCTTTCTCCATGTCCCACAAAAGGGAGCTTGGTCATTTTGCCTTGAAGGCATGATTCACAAATTGAATATGACTCAGAAGTCAACGGACTCAATAGCTCGGATTTTTTCAATTTGTTAACCCTGTCTTCCGTTATATGACCTAGCCTTAGGTGCCACAGATATCTATCATTTAGACTATCTCTAGTCCTTTTAATTTCTATGGCATTCACATTTTGCTCGATATTAAATACAGATACATCAATATGTAGCTGATAGAGACCGTTAATAAGAAAACCATTTGCAACTTTATTATTTTCATAAAATATGTTACAATGGTCCTTACGAAAGCTAATCACATAGCCTTCTTGTGCTAAACATGAAATAGAAATTAAATTCCTGCTTGCTGCAGGCACATAATAACAATCTCTAAGAACTAAATCTAATCCTAATGGTAATCGCAGAGGATAGATTTTTATGGCCACAACAGCAACTCTTGCTCTATTTCCGACATGTAGGATCATCTCTCCATCCCTCAACCTCCTGCTCTCCTCAAGACCCTGCATAGAAGTGCACAAATGAGCACTAGAACCAGAGTCAAGCACCCAACTGGATGCAGAAGAAATTATAAGATTAGATTCTAAAATGAGCATACCTCCAGAAGGACCATCCTTCTTGTTCTTTAGGGTGGCCAGGTACTGAGGACAGTTCCACTTCCAATGGCCGTCTGATTGGCAGTGGAAATACTTTTTCTTTTCAGCAGCCTTCTTCTTCGGTTCTATCTTCTTCTTCTTCCTATCCACCTTCTGCTTCTTCGCAGACTTTTTCTTCTTTTCAAAAGACTTTCTCTTGGAAGAAGTCTGCTCCATAGTAAGGATTAAGCCTTTTGAACTCTTCAAAGAAAGCTCAGCCGTAACCAACATGTTCATTAACTCAGCCAAGGTACACTGCATCTTATGCATATGGAAGTTCATGATGAACTGACCATATGCATTGGACAAGGACTGAATGATCACATCAATCTGAAAATCCTTGTCTAAGATGATATCGAGCTTCTCAAGCTCCTCAAGATCCTTGATCATTGTCAAACAATGATCTTGGACTGACTGCCCATCATGTATTTTAGCCTTAAAAAATCTTTGGCAGACTTGATACTTGGCTGCGCGACTTTGTTCACCAAACAACTCTTGTAGGTGAGCCAACATTTGGTGGGTAGTCATAATATTCTCATGTTGGCACTGCAAGTCATCAGATATGTTGGGTGGAAATCCTAACAAAATATTATACCCAACATGTAGTACCTTGCTTTGTTATCATCATCCATCCACTTTTTCAGAGATGCTCTTTGTTCAGCAGTCGGACGTGCTGGTATAGCAGGTGGGTCCTAGTCCAAGACATGGATCAATTTTTTGAAACCCAGAATAATTTTATAGTTCCTTAACCAGTCCTTAAAATTGGGTCCAGTCAATCTGTGGGTATCTAGTATTTTGGTCAGGGGGTTGGATGTAGATATGTTTCCTGTAGAGAGTCAAAAGTTTCTAGTTAGATTTTATAATCAGACTTAACCAATTTATTTAGAGGTTTCATTTTTAAAAAAATTAGGCTCCCACTATTTTCTCAGATCCCTACACTCCTTAGGTAGAGATGTGAAATCTCCATGATTAGTGATTTCTAGTGGGTGGTGCGGTCTCACCGACTGGCTCATCACCTCACCTAATAGTTATTGGTGATGGATCAATCAATGAGTGGATAACTCTTGTCCAATGATTCTATAATCATGGTGCATCCAAAACTTGGTCTCTAATTCATGAAGCTCACCGTGTCCGGAATATTGCTCCAATCCTTAGTTAAGTCAAACCCACCATTTACATAAACTAGATTCCTGATTGGGTCCCTCACTGTATCCAGAATATTGAGCCCAATCCATCCTCTAATTCGTAGCATCCAATGCCTAATGGACATGGTTGCATCTTTTCGATGCAACTGAACCACTGTATCCAGCCAAGAACAATCAACTCCGAGAAGGACCCGCACATCCACAATGGTGGAAGACCTAGACTTAATATTTTTTTAGAGAGATTTGATTTAGGTCTCTTTAAACTTGGCTTGACATAGTCATAACAATTATGACTAACCTAATGGTATGGGTTAGCTCGAATTGTTAGCCACCTCTAATCAGAACTGGATCAAGATATATGACCAAGTAAGTGAGATCGGTGGAAGGGATATGCCATTAACTCGACAAGAACACATTCGAGTTGAGTAGCTCTCAATTAAAAAGTAGTCGGTCGTATCTGTCCAACTTACCCTAGACACCAAATTATCGAACCAAAACTAATTGGGTTAGCCTACAATCCAGGCTCTAACCACTGAGCCAAATTAGGTCTTAACTTGATCGAGTCACATCTAAATGTGATTTGACCTTGACCCAGACTTAATCCTATTAGGCTGGTCAATTATTAGCTTTCATGATCCTACCTAACCAACTGTTGATTTGATTTGATCAACCGCTAGACCTAATTGAGCTACCCAAGCCCTAACCCAATTTTATGAAAATGACTTAGATCTGAAATTTTCAATTTTAGACCTAATTTAATTCCATAAGCTTAATTCATTAATTAAGTCTTGGGTACATAAACAAAATATGTAAAATAAATCTTAGAATTTTAGGATCTAAGATTTTGCAGAAAAATAAATTTTGATTTCTGATTAAGGATGAACGCACAGCACCCCTACACATCATAAGAACACCCCATTGTATGAGAGGAGAGGATCTTTAAATCTTACTTTATTCTTATGACTGGACGGCCATGAGGAACACCTTAATCAAAAATATAAATTTAACTACAAAACTAGTTAGATCTAAATTTACATATCACATATACAATTTAAGATCTAACTAATACATGCTTTGCATACATCTTATGTATTAAAAATTGATCTAATTAATATACTTTCAAATTTAATACATCACATGTAATATCTGAAAAATAAAATTTAAATTGAACTATTCAAGATAAAATTTATTCTAGACAGTTACTAGAACAATTCTACATCTAGTCTAGGCATGCAATAAATCAATCTTATGTATTATCCAAATTTTTATTTTTTATTTTTGATCTGAATATAATATTTATATCATCAAAAAATAGAGAATAAATTAGATCTAAATTATATTTTAATCTCATTAAAATATAAACTTACAAGACTATTCATAGATCAAAACTATTCCTAATCTAGTCATGCATCTCATGCTTGTTAGATCTACTCAAATTTAATTTTAAATATTTTGATTTTAGATCCTATCATATCTGATGTGACATTTAAAATCCTTTAATATCAGATAAATTAAAATTAAAATCAGATCTAAATTAGATCTAAAACTGAGCCATGAACCTGGCTCTGATATCAGTTGAAGGAAAAATCATCTTTTTCCTTGTAGGATCTTCTAGATTTCATCAAATCTGGAATAGAATAATTTAAAAAAAAAATATTCTATATTTATTTCAGATCTAAATCTCTAGATCTAATTTTATTATCTAATATTAATTCTAAAATAAATCTAAAATTATGAGAAAACATGAAATACCTCAAGGGTAATCTGATTACCCTGTAGATGATCACAGCAAGCCTGAGGTTCTGATTTAGCCATGCAATTGCCTGGCCTCTACCAGTATCCACTCAGGTAGGACCTAGATTGTCTTCTTCTTACAAATCTCTGCTCCAAAAATCAAAACTAAATCTGATTAGAAAGATTTTTAAAAGTCTTCCTGAAGTTGGAACAACAGTCTGTCGAAGAAGTCCTGCAGCCTTCCTGTTTAAGGCATCACCATGCCTTAAACCTTTGCCAGATGGATGTCCAACTCCTAGGACGTGAAGAGGGAAGGAAGAGCTATAGATAGGATGTGGAGAAGAGGAAAGGGGGTGGCAGCTTTGATGGATTTTTCACAATCTCATGAAACCCTAGGCGCAAACAGGGTTTATATAGACCCTGCTGTGCTGCACAGTGCCACATCATTCGACCAATCAAAAAATTTTATTTAATCCAAAAAAATTTTGATTGGTAGAGTGATGTCATTTGATCATATCAGATAAGAACTCCACCCTCTCTCCAAGAGTTGGCACCAACTTTGGATAAGCACAAAGAAAGGTTGGCGCCAAAGAGTCCATGTTGATCAAGACTCTCCATCCTTATCCACTTGGGGCACCCACTTAATCCAATTGGGCTCATGCCATAATCTGATTATGGCACCCAATTTAATATAGATTTGGCATGTGGACACTCCACAAAAATCTTCCAATGAACTCTTGCCAAGTGGCCTTTAGTTTAAGACCCATATGTCAACATTTGACAGATATCCTAAAATGAAAATGACAGGTGTCAGGAATTAGCAGATGCTTGTCTTAAATTCATCTCATGAATTAAGACAAGCCTTTTCTGAGCTGGACAAGCTTCATTTAAACTGAGAAAAACCTTCTCAAGGTTCTCTGGGTGAGTCAAATCACATTTGGCTCAGTCGAGATGCAAAAGATTGCATGAAGAGAAAGTTAGGCTCAATCGTGTGCTAGCACGATTTTCTTGAACTTAATTGGATCTAATCCAAATCAATTAGGCTAGTCTAATTGATGACATCCAGATCCTAACCCTTGTTAGTGTGACCTAATTAGGTTCAATTCTGTATGGTAATGAGACATGTCGTGATCTCATCATCGACATCATCGAAACTCCTTTCGATGAATCAGAACTCTTCTGATTCAGACAATTAGAATGATCGATCATCAAGATCATTCTAATTACTTTCAAAATCCATCAGTGATATCTAGCAGTATATGGTGGCAATCCATCAGAACTGAAGATGAATCTCTTGGTGCAGCTACCTGTGTGATTGAGTTCCTCTATCATGAGTCCCGACTGAATTAGGGTTAAGGTGAACTCGTCAAACCCAACATCAGTCTTATGAATCAATCGATCGATCTGAGTCCGATGTGAAACCTCAATGAAAAATACTTTTCCATTATTTCACTCTGCCATGGCCATGGGCTTAAGGACTCGATCTTTCGATCATCATAGGACTACTCCTCTCATCTACCGAGGTTGATAGATCCTATCTTGATGCGATCTGGTTTCTACAATGAATATGCTACAGCCAACATACACCTCAGGGTTTCGAATGGCTAGGAGATCAAGTTATGATGTAGTCAAACTATAACACACTCAAGATGAACTGTCGATGCACCTCAGGTCAAAGAACTAGACACATAACTACAGCATCGAGCTAGTCATCGATGAGAAGGTAGACTTCCTTATGACTGCTTGATATGGTCACGCTCAGTACTCTCGTTCTCAATGAATACCTGTACTCTCACTCTGATGTCTCCACACCATAGACTTAAGACACATCTACTCTAAGAAAGTGATCGTACACCAACCTTTCGAATCGATCACCATCCTCGTGATTATCCTATGGTCAAGAGCTGTTTATGAGTTAGTTATGTAAATTCATGCCTTAAATTTTTAACTCTTGAAAATATGAATTGACATTCCTACTAATTTAAAGGATGTATCACAGACACAATGTACACAATGTGATAGAAGAATAACCCATTTATTGATTTATAGTCAAAATTATAAATTTATCCTTAGATTTGTACAGGAATGTGTCAGCCAATCTGGTATCTAGGGCACACATCTAACAATAAATTTATAGACGTGAATGAGCTATCCAAGACATACTTCTATGTTCTAAATAATTGTGAAGAAATTGAAGATTTCATTGAGTAAGTACCATCTTAGCATACTGTTTAATGTTCTATGTAATTTTTTCACATTGATGTAAAATTAAAAATCATGACTTATTGTAATGAGCACAAGAGTATACTATCTAGAAAGAATAATATGGATGCTGATGATCGACATAGGAGAGAATTTGCAAAATGGTTTGGAGACCTTGTAAGTTGCACTAGTAATACATTATTTTTAATAATTATAGAAATAATTATTTAAACCAACATAATTTTTTATGTTATGGTGTAGAGAAAATATAAGTATTTCAATAAAGAAGAGGGTGCGATCAATGAGTTATACGATTTAGCATGTGGTCTCGATCGAAGGATTAACCATTACACATCCTGTATCATTGAAGGAATGAGATTTCACACAAGGAAGTTTGAGATGCAATAATGGACCCAGAATAGTAGAATTGCTACGATAGGATATGAAGGAGAAGAAGAGATTGAATATTATGGTGTACTGATAGATATCATAGAACTGAAGTATGGGTCCAATAATTATGTATTCTTATTTCAGTATGAATGGTGAGATATTAGCAATAAAAAGATTAATATTCATATCGATCCATACTTTATCAATATAAACTTTGCACAAACATGGTACCAAAATGAGCTGTATATATTAGCAACTCAAGCGAAACAAGTAATATATTTGAAGGATCTAAAATATCGAGGTAGTTGGCATGTCGTATAAAGAATAATACCTAGAAGTGTATATGGCATACCAACCCGACTAGAGATAGATAAAAATTTAGATTTATATGAAGAAAAAGCTTTTCAAGAGAAAGAATAAATATTAGCCGAGCTTCTTGTTGATGAAGAACTTATAACAGCTCCTTTGAATAGGGCTGATCTGTTGTCCAACGAAGTTGAAGCTGATTTTGTATTTAATCTTGATGAGTCAGAGGGCAATGATTAGTTCATAAATGATGATGAGATAGAAGACGATACATTAGTCGATTATTGTGATTCGAAGGAGGACTTACACATCGAGAAAGATACGAATACTGATAAGTAAATCTATATTCTTTGTTGAATCTTTTCTTACAATAATGGCATGCAATATAATTCTACTTATTAGAATATAATTTATTTTTTACTATTATTATTTAATATTATATTCATTTATATATCAAGAATTACAGGTATGGCATCAGGAGATAGACGACGATGTTTGCATTCGCAGCCTACCCCTGAGGCTGAGGCACCTTCATCTATTTCCACTACCACACCAGCAGAGTCGCCAGAGGGTCCTGCACTGGCAGGTCTCAGTGAGGCAGGTCCGAGTGAGGTGAATCTGCGTGAGACAGATCCGAATGGTATTATTATACTTTTTATATAATAAAATTTGATTTTTTTTATTTGGATAGCTATCATACTAATAATTTATTTATTATTATTTCAAGTCAGTCTCCATCAGTGGTGAGGCGACGATGAGGTCCATCGAAGAACTTCACTCTAGAGCATTGAAGATGCGAGCACCTAAGACAATATCTCTGTATTGAGATACCACCCGACTACACCAGGCTCATTATGGGATGGTGCAAGCCGTGACAGATTGAGCTGGGCATCATATGCCATAGCTATGCCCCCATGATGCTTTTCGATTGGCATCACTTTATACAAGCTCAAAGAGAAATTTTCTACACCCAGTTATAGATACAATAAATTATACTGTGAATATTTAATTAGCATGATATTTTTTTAATATTTATTATTGGCAGGATATATTTGATATTATTGATTTTGCGGAGGATCACATGCGGCAAGCTGTGGATGCTCATTTATGTTTGCATTTCAAGGAGTATCACCACCGCATTCATCAGTATTGGTACCATGTGATATAGGACCATAGGGTGAAGGCAGCGCAGAAGCGGCCATATGACAGCATCACTATGGATGATTGGATTCTCGTATGCCGGCATTACGAGGATCTGACTTATCAGGTTACAGATCCAAACTTTTTTTATTTTAAAATTTAATGATTGAATCATTTATTTTTAAATTTAGTTTGTTATCTACTAATTTAACTGCTAACTGTACAGAGACGATGTGCCCAGAACACCGTGAATCGAACGAGACAGATCGTGTCACATTATGGGAGTTCGAGGTCATTCACTCGTCATATGGAGCAGATGGTAAGTAATTTTTAATTAGCAAATTTTAACTCTTTAACTATTTAAAAAAATTTTAATTAATTATTTTCAAATTACAGAGAGATGCAGAGAGTGGCGAGCTTCTTGGTAGGATCGATATCTACTAGTGAACCTACCAGCGACAGTCAGGGGAGTGAACGATGGAAAGCTAGGAGCTTTTCATAAATTTTTTCAATTATTTTTTTTATTCACAGTTTGATTTTCAGTATAAAATTAAAATATTTATAACTTTAATTTTTAGGATCATATGATAGGCATCAGATTCCAGCCTACCCTTGAGGGCTCGACTGCACCCACAGATGATGAGATCTATGATCAGATACTTGGTATGAGATCCTGTTATGTTAAGAGTCTAGGGCATGAGATCAGTGCTCCCTTATCCTTACGCTCGTCGAGGGCTAACATCCATGCTGCCTGCAATGCTCGACCGACGGAGATGCAGATGTAGGTTACTAAGGATCGACAGTAGACTGAGCAGTGAGCTGATGAGTTAGCTGCATGCATTAATGAGTACTAGCTACTCCAGACCTAGATGATGGAGCGGATGGCACAGATGAAGCGAATGATGTAGCTGATGAAGCAGCAGCAGGCCGATCCGAGCACTTTCGAGTGCTCCCCTTCTCCAGCCCATTCTCCTTCTGTAGATACCGAATTTGACGGCCTATTTATTTTACTTTTTATTTTTATTTCAAATCTCTTATAATTTTAATTTTATATAATAAAATAATGAAATTTATTTATAGATTTATTATGTAAATTTTTTATTTTAATTTTATAGATTACAAATAAAAAATATTATAAATATAAATTAAAAATATATATTCATAAATTATTTTTTAAAAAATTATGTTTAAATTTTTAGTGACAGAATTATTTTTGATGAAATATTAGTCATCAAAAAATATATTAGTGATAAAAATAATTGATTGTAAATAATTTTTTTAATAAATTTAAAAATATTAAAATTTGATATTAAATTAATAATGATGAAAATAGTTTCATCATTAATAATTTCTAATTTAGTAGTGATAAAAATTTATGTCAAAAATAGTCCTATTTGCGATGAAACTTTTACATGGCTAATATTTTTTTTATAAATTTAAATTTTATAAAATTTTTTAATTAAATTAATAGCAATGAAAGTATTTCATCACAAATAATTTTTTTTAAATTATTTTTTAATCAGTAATATAATATTTCATCATAAATTATTTTTTTTATGACTAAAATTTTTTATCATGAATAGTTTTTAAAAAAATAAATTTTTTAATGATGAAAATTATTGGTTGGTAATATCGATTATTGATGATGAAATTTTTTTTATCGTAAAAAATTATCAATGACGTCATTATTTATGACTAAATATCAGTGACGATAATTTCATAGCTAATAACTATTACTAATAAAAATAAATTATTAGTGATAAATTTTTTATATCACTAATATCCTATTCTGTTGTAGTGTGGCCACAATCCAGCAACTCTGATAAAAGACTTTTTACCGCACTTTCTTTTGATCAAGCCATGCAAGCTTCATCCGTAAAATAGCTAAGGTGGCCAATAGCAAGGTGACAAGTGGTGAACAAGGAATCAGCTCGAATCGATGTAACCTTGCAAGTAATAATAAGTTTTTGATTCTCTAGACTCTAATAATTGATGAGGGATCCAATAAGATATTTCTAAAAAGTGACATGCCATAAATTAATGCTGACAACCGCCAGCCATACGTCACATTTATTATTGACATCATAGATTAGGTGAGATTTTTTAGCTTACTTTCTACACTTGATGTGAAGAATTTCACTTCAGGTCTAAAAAGTAGGAGGCATGTGAAGAATTAGCATTCGCAGCCTACCCCTGAGGCTGAGGCACCTTCATTTATTTCCACTACCACACCAGCAGAGTCACCAGAGGGTCCTGCACTGGCAGGTCTCAGTGAGGCAGGTCCGAGTGAGGTGGATCTGCGTGAGACAGATCCGAGTGGTATTATTATACTTTTTATATAATAAAATTTGATTTTTTTTATTTGGATAGCTATCATACTAATAATTTATTTATTATTATTTCAGGTCAGTCTCCATCAGTGGTGAGGCGACGATGAGGTCCATCGAAGAGCTTCACTCTAGAGCATTGAAGATGCGAGCACCTGAGACAATATCTCTGTATTGAGATACCACCCGACTACACCAGGCTCATTAAGGGATGGTGCAA
The DNA here is from genome assembly GCF_000442705.2 of Elaeis guineensis. Classification (NCBI taxonomy): domain Eukaryota; kingdom Viridiplantae; phylum Streptophyta; class Magnoliopsida; order Arecales; family Arecaceae; genus Elaeis; species Elaeis guineensis. Next base: position 91,461,409 of record NC_026004.2, on the reverse strand, counting down.
GCCGTGACAGATTGAGCTGGGCATCATATGCCATAGCTATGCCCCCGTGATGCTTTTCGATTGGCATCACTTTATACAAGCTCAAAGAGAGATTTTCTACACCCAGTTATAGATACAATAAATTATACTGTGAATATTTAATTAGCATGATATTTTTTTAATATTTGTTATTGGCAGGATATATTTGATATTATTGATTTTGCGGAGGATCACATGCGGCAAGCTGTGGATGCTCATTTATGTTTGCATTTCAAGGAGTATCACCACTGCATTCATCAGCATTGGTACCATGTGATATAGGACCATAGGGTGGAGGCAGCGCAGAAGCGGCCATATGACAGCATCACTATGGATGATTGGATTCTCGTATGCCGGCATTACGAGGATCTGACATATCAGGTTACACATCCAAATTTTTTTTATTTTAAAATTTAATGATTGAATCATTTATTTTTAAATTTAGTTTGTTATCTACTAATTTAACTGCTAACTGTACAGAAACGATGTGCCCAGAACATCGTGAATCGAACGAGATAGATCGTGTCACATTATGGGAGTTCGAGGTCATTCACTCGTCATATGGAGCAGATGGTAAGTAATTTTTAATTAGCATATTTTAACTCTTTAACTATTTAAAAAAAAATTAATTAAATATTCTCAAATTGCAGAGAGATGCAGAGAGTGGCGAGCTTCTTGGTAAGATCGATATCTACTAGTGGACCTACTAGCGACAGTCAGGGGAGTGAACGATGGGGAGCTAGGAGCTTTTCATAATTTTTTTCAATTATTTTTTTATTCACAGTTTGATTTTCAGTATAAAATTAAAATATCTATAACTTTAATTTTTAGGATCATATGATAGGCATCAGATTCTAGCCTACCCCTGAGGGCTCGACCGCACCCACAGATGATGAGATCTATGATCAGATGCTTGGTATGAGATCCTGTTATGTTAAAAGTCTAAGGCATGAGATCAGTGCTCCCTTATCCTTACGCTCGTCTAGGGCTAACATCCATGCTGCCTGCAATGCTCGACCGACGGAGATACAGATGTAGGTTACTAAGGATCGACAGTAGACTGAGCAGTGAGCTGATGAGTTAGCTGCATGTATTAATGAGTACTAGCTACTCCAGACCTAGATGATGGAGCGGATGGCACAGATGAAGTGAATGATGTAGCTGATGAAGCAGCAGCAGGCCGATCCGAGCTCTTTCGAGTGCTCCCCTTTTCCAGCCCATTCTCCTTCTGTAGATACCGAATTTGACGGCCAATTTATTTTACTTTTTATTTTTATTTCAAATCAATTATAATTTTAATTTTATATAATAAAATAATGAAATTTATTTATAGATTTATTATGTAAATTTTTTATTTTTATTTTATAGATTATAAATAAAAAATATTATAAATATAAATTAAAAATATATATTCATAAATTATTTTTTAAAAAATTATGTGTAAATTTTTAGTGATAGAATTAATTTCGATGAAATATTAGTCATGAAAAAATATATTAGTGATAAAAATAATTGATTGTAAATAATTTTTTTAATAAATTTAAAAATATTAAAATTTTATATTAAATTAATAATGATGAAAATAGTTTCATCATTAATAATTTCTAATTTAGTAGTGATAAAAATTTATGTCAAAAATAGTCCTATTTGCGATGAAACTTTTACATGGCTAATATTTTTTTTATAAATTAAAATTTTATAAAAATTTTTAATTAAATTAATAGCAATGAAAGTATTTCATCACAAATAATTTTTTAAATTATTTTTTAATTAGTAATATAATATTTCATCATAAATTATTTTTTTTATGACTAAAATTTTTTATCATGAATAGTTTTCAAAAAAATAATTTTTTTAATGATGAAAATTATTGGTTGGTAATATCGATTATTGACGATGAAAATTTTTTTTATCGTAAAAAATTATCAATGACGTCATTCTTTATGTCTAAATATCAGTGACGATAATTTCATAGCTAATAACTATTACTAATAAAAATAAATTATTAGTGATAAATTTTTTATATCACTAATATCCTATTCTGTTGTAGTGTGGCCACAATCCAGCAACTCTGATAAAAGACTTTTTACTGCACTTTCTTTTGATCAAGCCATGCAAGCTTCATCCGTAAAATAGCTAAGGTGGCCAGTAGCAAGGTGACAAGTGGTGAACAAGGAATCAGCTCGAATCGATGTAACCTTGCAAGTAATAATAAGTTTTCGATTCTCTAGACTCTAATAATTGATGAGGGATCCAATAAGATATTTCTGAAAAGTGGCATGCCATAAATTAATGCTGACAACCGCTAGCCATACGTCACATTTATTATTGACATCATAGATTAGGTGAGATTTTTTAGCTTACTTTCTACACTTGATGTGAAGAATTTCACTTCAGGTCTAAAAAGTAGGAGGCATGTGAAGAATTTGCATTCGCAGCCTACCCCTGAGGCTGAGGCACCTTCATCTATTTCCACTACCACACCAGCAGAGTCACCAGAGGGTCCTGCACTGGCAGGTCTCAGTGAGGCAGGTCCGAGTGAGGTGGATCTGCGTGAGACAGATCCGAGTGGTATTATTATATTTTTCATATAATAAAATTTGATTTTTTTTATTTGGATAGCTATCATACTAATAATTTATTTATTATTATTTCAGGTCAGTCTCCATCAGTGGTGAGGCGACAATGAGGTCCATCAAAGAACTTCACTCTAGAGCATTGAAGATGCGAGCACTTGAGACAATATCACTGTATTGAGATACCACCCGACTACACCAGGCTCATTAGGGGATGGTGCAAGCCGTGACAGATTGAGCTGGGCATCATATGCCATAGCTATACCCCCATGATGCTTTTCGATTGGCATCACTTTATACAAGCTCAAAGAGAGATTTTCTACACCCAGTTATAGATACAATAAATTATACTATGAATATTTAATTAGCATTATATTTTTTTAATATTTGTTATTGGCAGGATATATTTGATATTATTGATTTTGCGGAGGATCGCATGCGGCAAGCTGTGGATACTCATTTATGTTTGCATTTCAAGGAGTATCACCACCGCATTCATCAGCATTGGTACCATGTGATATAGGACCATAGGGTGGAGGCAGTGCAGAAGCGGCCATATGACAGCATCACTATGGATGATTGGATTCTCGTATGCCGGTATTACGAGGATCTGACATATCAGGTTACACATCCAAACTTTTTTTATTTTAAAATTTAATGATTGAATCATTTATTTTTAAATTTAGTTTGTTATCTACTAATTTAACTGCTAACTGTACAGAGATGATGTGCCCAGAACACCGTGAATCGAACGAGACAGATCGTGTCACATTATGGGAGTTCGAGGTCATTCACTCGTCATATGGAGCAGATGGTAAGTAATTTTTAATTAGCATATTTTAACTCTTTAACTATTTAAAAAAAATTTAATTAATTATTCTCAAATTGCAGAGAGATGCAGAGAGTGGCGAGCTTCTTGGTAGGATCGATATCTACTAGTGGACCTACCAGCGACAGTCAGGAGAGTGAACGATGGGGAGCTAGGAACTTTTCATAATTTTTTTCAATTATTTTTTTATTCACAGTTTGATTTTCAGTATAAAATTAAAATATCTATAACTTTAATTTTTAGGATCATATGATAGGCATCAGATTCCAGCCTACCCCTGAGGGCTCGACCGCACCCACAGATGATGAGATCTATGATCAGATGCTTGGTATGAGATCCTGTTATGTTAAGAGTCTAGGGCGTGAGATCAGTGCTCCCTTATCCTTACGCTCGTCTAGGGCTAACATCCATGCTGCCTGCAATGCTCGACCGACGGAGATGCAGATGTAGGTTACTAAGGATCGATAGTAGACTGAGCAGTGAGCTGATGAGTTAGCTGTATGCATTAATGAGTACTAGCTACCCCAGACCTAGATGATGGAGCGGATGGCACAGATGAAGCGAATGATGTAGCTGATGAAGCAGCAGCAGGCCGATCCGAGCTCTTTCGAGTGCTCCCCTTCTCGAGCCCATTCTCCTTCTGTAGATACCGAATTTGACGGCCTGTTTATTTTACTTTTTATTTTTATTTCAAATCTCTTATAATTTTAATTTTATATAATAAAATAATAAAATTTATTTATAGATTTATTATGTAAATTTTTTATTTTAATTTTATAGATTATAAATAAAAAATATTATAAATATAAATTAAAAATATATATTCATAAATTATTTTTTAAAAAATTATGTGTAAATTTTTAGTGATAGAATTATTTTTGATGAAATATTAGTCATCAAAAAATATATTAGTGATAAAAATAATTGATTGTAAATATTTTTTTTAATAAATTTAAAAATATTAAAATTTTATATTAAATTAATAATGATGAAAATAGTTTCATCATTTATAATTTCTAATTTAGTAGTGATAAAAATTTATGTCAAAAATAGTCTTATTTGCGATGAAACTTTTACGTGGCTAATATTTTTTTTATAAATCTAAATTTTATAAAAATTTTTAATTAAATTAATAGCAATGAAAGTGTTTCATCACAAATAATTTTTTAAATTATTTTTTAATCAGTAATATAATATTTTATCATAAATTATTTTTTTTATGACTAAAATTTTTTATCATGATTAGTTTTCAAAAAAATAATTTTTTTAATGATGAAAATTATTGGTTGGTAATATCAATTATTGACGATGAAAATTTTTTTTATCGTAAAAAATTATCAATGACGTCGTTATTTATGACTAAATATCAGTGACGATAATTTCATAGCTAATAACTATTACTAATAAAAATAAATTATTAGTGATAAATTTTTTATATCACTAATATCCTATTTTGTTGTAGTGTGGCCACAATCCAGCAACTCTGATAAAAGACTTTTTACCGCACTTTCTTTTTATCAAGCCATGCAAGCTTCATCCGTAAAATAGCTAAGGTGGCCAATAGCATGGTGACAAGTGGTGAACAAGGAATCAGCTCGAATCAATGTAACCTTGCAAGTAATAATAAGTTTTTGATTCTCTAGACTCTAATAATTAATGAGGGATCCAATAAGATATTTCTGAAAAGTGACATGCCATAAATTAATGCTGACAACCGCTAGCCATACGTCACATTTATTATTGACATCACAGATTAGGTGAGATTTTTTAGCTTACTTTCTACACTTGATGTGAAGAATTTCACTTCAGGTCTAAAAAGTAGGAGGCATGTGAAGAATTTGCATTCGCAGCCTACCCCTGAGGCTGAGGCACCTTCATCTATTTCCACTACCACACCAGCAGAGTTGCCAGAGGGTCCTGCACTGGTAGGTCTCAGTGAGGCAGGTCCGAGTGAGGTGGATCTGCGTGAGACAGATCCGAGTGGTATTATTATACTTTTTATATAATAAAATTTGATTTTTTTTATTTGGATAGTTATCATACTAATAATTTATTTATTATTATTTCAGGTCAGTCTCCATCAGTGGTGAGGCGACGATGAGGTCCATCGAAGAACTTCACTCTAGAGCATTGAAGATGCGAGCACTTGAGATAATATCTCTGTATTGAGATACCACCCGACTACACCAGGCTCATTAGGGGATGGTGTAAGCCGTGACAGATTGAGCTGGGCATCATATGCCATAGCTATGCCCCCATGATGCTTTTCGATTGGCATCACTTTATACAAGCTCAAAGAGAGATTTTCTACACCCAGTTATAGATACAATAAATTATACTATGAATTTTTAATTAGCATGATATTTTTTTAATATTTGTTATTGGCAGGATATATTTGATATTATTGATTTTGCGGAGGATCGCATGCAGCAAGCTGTGGATGCTCATTTATGTTTGCATTTCAAGGAGTATCACCACCGCATTCATCAGCATTGGTACCATGTGATATAGGACCATAGGGTGGAGGCAGAAGCGGCCATATGGCAGCATCACTATGGATGATTGGATTCTCGTATGCCGGCATTACGAGGATCTGACATATCAGGTTACACATCCAAACTTTTTTTATTTTAAAATTTAATGATTGAATCATTTATTTTTAAATTTAGTTTGTTATCTACTAATTTAACTGCTAACTGTATAGAGAGATGTGCCCAGAACACCGTGAATCGAACGAGATAGATCGTGTCACATTATGAGAGTTCGAGGTCATTCACTCGTCATATAGAGCAGATGGTAAGTAATTTTTAATTAGCATATTTTAACTCTTTAACTATTTTAAAAAATTTTAATTAATTATTCTCAAATTGCAGAGAGATGCAGAGAGTGGCGAGCTTCTTGGTAGGATCGATATCTACTAGTGGACCTACCAGCGATAGTCAGGGGAGTGAACGATGGGGAGCTAGGAGATTTTCATAATTTTTTTCAATTATTTTTTTTATTCACAGTTTGATTTTTAGTATAAAATTAAAATATCTATAACTTTAATTTTTAGGATCATATGATAGGCATCAGATTCCAGCCTACCCCTGAGGACTCGATCGTACCCACAGATGATGAGATCTATGATCAGATACTTGGTATGAGATCCTGTTATGTTAAGAGTCTAGGGCATGAGATCAGTGCTCCCTTATCCTTACGCTCATCTAGGGCTAACATCCATGCTGCCTGCAATGCTCGACCGACGGAGATGCAGATGTAGGTTACTAAGGATCGACAGTAGACTGAGCAGTGAGCTGATGAGTTAGCTGCATGCATTAATGAGTACTAGCTACTCCAGACCTAGATGATGGAGCGGATGGCACAGATGAAGCGAATGATGTAGCTGATGAAGCAGCAGTAGGCCGATCCGAGCTCTTTTGAGTGCTCCCCTTCTTCAACCCATTCTCCTTCTATAGATACCAAATTTGACAGCCTGTTATTTTTATTTTTTATTTTTATTTCAAATCTCTTATAATTTTAATTTTATATAATAAAATAATGAAATTTATTTATAGATTTATTATATAAATTTTTTATTTTTATTTTATAGATTATAAATTAAAAATATTATAAATATAAATTAAAAATATATATTCATAAATTATTTTTTAAAAAATTATGTGTAAATTTTTAGTGACAGAATTATTTTTGATGAAATATTAGTCATGAAAAAATATATTAGTGATAAAAATAATTGATTGTAAATAATTTTTTTAATAAATTTAAAAATATTAAAATTTTATATTAAATTAATAATGATGAAAATAGTTTCATCATTAATAATTTCTAATTTAGTAGTGATAAAAATTTATGTCAAAAATAGTCCTATTTGCGATGAAACTTTTACATGGCTAATATTTTTTTATAAATTTAAATTTTATAAAAATTTTTAATTAAATTAATAGCAATGAAAGTATTTCATCATAAATAATTTTTTAAATTATTTTTTAATCAGTAATATAATATTTCATCATAAATTATTTTTTTTATGACTAAAATTTTTTATCATGATTAGTTTTTAAAAAAATAATTTTTTTAATGATGAAAATTATTGGTTGGTAATATCGATTATTGACGATGAAAATTTTTTTTATCGTAAAAAATTATCAATGATGTCATTATTTATGACTAAATATCAGTGATGATAATTTTATAGCTAATAACTATTACTAATAAAAATAAATTATTAGTGATAAATTTTTTATATCACTAATATCCTATTCTGTTGTAGTGTGGCCACAATCCAACAACTTTGATAAAAGACTTTTTACCTCACTTTCTTTGGATCAAGCCATGCAAGCTTCATCCGTAAAATAGCTAAGGTGGCCAATAGCAAGGTGACAAGTGGTGAACAAGGAATCAGCTCGAATCGATGTAACCTTGCAAGTAATAATAAGTTTTCGATTCTCTAGACTCTAATAATTGATGAGGGATCCAATAAGATATTTCTAAAAAGTGACATGCCATAAATTAATGCTGACAACCGCCAACCATACGTCACATTTATTATTGACATCATAGATTAGGTGAGATTTTTTAGCTTACTTTCTACACTTGATGTGAAGAATTTCACTTCAGGTCTAAAAAGTAGGGGGCATGTGTTGATATAGTTAATCGATCTATGACCATGTGGCAGAATCAGAAAGAATCATTTGAAAATTATCTTCTGGGTTGGGTCGGCAAAATATCGATCTGATGTAATTTTTAGACCAATTTTATGCTAATCTAAATTAGTTTGATCTCAAGATTGAGTAGTTCAACTTTTACCCGATTTGCCATAAAGGATGTCGATACATATCCTATGTGACTAAAAATCAAGTATATTGAATTAGTCACTATCCAGCTCTATTATAGCTATACTATAGCTAATCACCATGTGGATAAACAATCCACGATCTTCATACAGTCGGTCATTCTATTATAATAAACTAATAGCCTAATAAATCTCTAACGGCTTAACAAACTCTTTCAACGATCCAATAGCTTAAGCAAATTCTCTCTATATAAAGAGGGATAGGATATTCTTTAGAGGAGAAGTCATAATTCACAGAGCCTAGACTCTGCTGAACTCTTTCTCCCACTGAAGAGAACTAGAAACTCTCATTCTCTCCACTAAAACTTCTTTTTTCACCTTCCATTTTCTCTATTTTCTCTATCTATTCTCAAAACCCCAATTGACTTAAGCATCAGAGGGTCCTAAACTGGAGGATACCCCATCGGTCCTAGAACTTCTTTAGCAGGTTCACTCATAGTCTATACTGATTTGATTTTCAGTAATACTCCAGCTCGATCCAGCATTGATCTCGCCCTCTATCTTCCAGAGCCTTGCAGCAATAGGTATCAATCTTTAGAAATTATCTCAAAGGTATAATAGCCATACAAAACATATTTGAGATAAAGTTTTTTTTTTTTGCCAAAAGATAAAATAATAGAGTATAAATCAATAACAATCTATCTAATACCAATAATGAAAATTGTGATACCAATTATGAAAGTTTTTTGATTGAAAAAGATGAATTGATTAAATTCATATCAAAATGATAAGTCATTTTGAATTAATACCAATAGATCATTGAAAATAAAGCATAAAGAAATATTTTATATTTTTCAATAAGAGCATCTCTACCTTTTCTTAATAATTATTTATCAATTAAATTTTAAAAAACATATCATGAATGTATCGAAGCAAAATGTGGTATCAAAGTAAAATATGTTTGAGATAAAATAATCTTTCTTTTTATCAAGAGATAGGTTGTTTGATACCAATTGTAAAAATAGTCTACTTTATACCAATTTTTGATATCAATTATTTTAAAAATCAGCTCAAACAACAAATTTCTTGAATATTTTTCTTGATATCAATTAGAGATTTAAAGAGCATGTTTTAAATTTAGAGATTTTTTTGATCATAACAAAATATAAAAATATGTTTCAAATATGGCTTAATACTAATAGAATATTCAAAGCAAATCATTAAGAGATTTTTAGTTATTTTTCAAAAGGATCATCTCTTCCTTTTTTTAAGAAATATCAAATCATTAAGTTCAAAAAAGGTATGAAATTTTTTAGTTTATCTCCAATAACATCATATCAAAAATATAGCTGTACAAAATCAGATTGAGACAAAGACATTCTTCTTTTTTTATCAAAAAATAAATTAATAAAATATAAGATAAATAGTAAGCTATATGATATCACTTGATTAAAATTAAAGTTTGATTGCTATCATAGACAGTCAAAAATAAACCTAATTCACTACTATGTAGTTAGGATGAACCAGGATCATATCCACAGGGATCGTGTTAATTACGGTTGAGTCATTTAGTTTTAGGTTAGTGAGCAGAATGAACACTAATTAAAAGACTACTTAAATTATTAATTAAGCAAGTAAATAAAGAGAATTAATTAAAGGTTGGTTGTAGATATGGAAAGAATTCTCAGGATCTCAACTGCTCCCTTAATAGATAAATGGTATCCTTTTTATCATGCCTTTGCTACGTATCTAATCAATAGAGATATAACCTATCTTAGAGAGCACAGCCCGTATCCATAGATCACAGCCCATCTCTTAAAGTTATAGGCTAATCAAAATTGATTTAGATATCATAAAAGAGTTATCATCTAAAGATAATCTATCCTAAGAGCACGAACCATATCCGTAGATCACGATTCATCCCAAGGATAATAGACTATTCTAGATCGACAACTTATGCAAAGTAAATAAAGAGAAAGAGATATAAGCATAAAAAAATAATTCTTTATTGCATGAAGAAAAAGAAATACAAAAGATCTCACAATAAAAAATACTGTCTAAAAAAATTATAGATAGAGCTCCTGAGAGGTAGTTGTCTAGTTAGCCATCGGGAGATTTTTCACCATGATCTGCATCCTAGACTATGGAGATTTCTTTCTTGAGACTTGGAGATGACCTTCAGCAGCACAAAAAGGAGATTTGGTAGAGAATAGGTTCAGAGAAGTGGGTTTGGAAGAGGTTGGAAGGTGAAAGAGGGTTGTTGAAATTTTTAGGCTACAGTCTGCAGGGCTGCAAAAGAAGAAGGGTTTAGAGGACTTTTTGGAGGCTTTTGGATGTGAAATTTTTTTAGTTTGTAGAAAACTGATGGAGGTTTGGGATGACAGAGTTTGAGAGAAAAAGATTGGACCTATGGCAAGAATAAAATCTGGAAAGATAGGGTTGGCATGAAGAAGGGCTGTGGTATAGAACCTAAGCCTATGGAGATTTTGTCATGGGGAAGGCTTGGAGAGAGATGATCCCTACAAAGGGGAGTATATCTCTTGGAAGAGAAGGGGATATATATTTATAGAGTAGAGGGCATTAGATTTTTTTTTTATGGCATGCAAAAAAGGAAAGAGGGTGTGGGAAGGCGTGTAAGAAAGAAAGAACTAAGAGAGGGTGTGCTTCTTAAGATGGTGTGGAAAGGTTTAATGTGAAGAAAGAAAGGTGGGGGGCAACTAATTTCTCATGAATAGGGTTCGACAATGAGGACTTTAAGGCATAGAATAATAGGATTTCATGAAAAAAGAGGTGGGAGCATGAATAAGGACCCTTAGATCTTCATATTGCTTTTCCTCCATTGATTAATAAGTCGCATTCACACTGAATCTTTATAAAAAGTGATCTTTTAATTTGAGCTCTTGAGATTTAAGTCATATTCACACTTGATTCTATGTAAAAGATTATCTTTTAATTTGGATCCTTCAATCTTGAGCTTGCATCTAATCCTTTCATAAATAAGTCGCATTCACACTTGAATGGGAGTCGGTTGCCTACTTCGTTCAAAATTGATCCGATTTGAGTTTGATTTGAATCGTATGAATCCAAACTCCTAATCATCATAAAATAGACTAGAGATCAAATTCTCAATAAATAAAGAGTAATTAAATAGAATTGTATGCCTCTAGTAACTTAATTCAAGTGTTCATCAAAATTTTCTTTAAATATTTAGTTTTAAAGATAAATAGCAGCTTTCTTGAAAAGAGTATTTTTAAATTTTGTTTTCAATATCAATCAATAAAATTAAAGTGTAAATTTTTTTTAAGATGAAAAATAATTTTTTGATACCAATTAATTATCAAAAACTAATGATATGATTAAAATATATGAAGTACGAATAGTTGTTTAAAATGAATCAAATGATCCAAAACCATAAGAAAACTCAAATAAATCTATATGACAAACAAAGTGCAATTATTTATCAATGATCTCTCTTTTAAAATTAATAATGATTTCTCTTGTTAGGTTCAAAAATGATTTTTTCCTCTATTTTAAATAATAAATATCAAAAAATTTAGTTTTCTTAATTCTTTCCCTTTTTCTTCCAAATTATGCACATTTAGTTGATTTTAAAAGAATGAGCATTACATTTTTCTCCCCCTTAGATTTAAAAATAAAGCACAAAATGAATCAAGTGAATAAGTATAAGCATCAAACAACTAACAATCATTAAGTACACTCAACTTCCAAAATGAAGTCACATTTCTATTGATTTCTAAAAAATGATTACAAAAGATGGTGATTACAAAGAGTGATCAATACATCCAAAATGCATGAAACCAAAATAAATATTACGCGGGTAACTATAGCTCTACAAGATGAGTCCTAGCATCCTATGAAAGGTAGGTCAGGGTAGCTTTAAGCAGTGGGTTAGGGCTAAGAAGGTGAAGGTGCATGGTCTAGCTTCTCTAAATGACTGTCTCCAATCAACCCTTCCTGTAGTGATAGCTTGAATCAATCTGACAGACTTCTCTCCAACCAATACTATTATAAAAAATAAAATTTTTGATAAAAATAATCATCATTCAAAAAATTAATTTCATCATAAAAAATTTTGATGACTAAAAAGAATCATCATATCGTTCATCATGAAAAGTGCATCACTAAAGGTACAAGGTGACGATAATAATATTTCATCATCAAATATATATTAATTATAATAAAATTATATTTATTATCAAATTATACAATATTTAGTGATTATCATAAGAAATCAAAAATTTTATCATGATATGACATATTTTTCATCACCAAAGGTTAATTATTAATGGCATAAAAATAGTCATCATCAAAAAAAATTAATTTTATCATAAAATGGTTTTGGTGATGAAAATAAATTATCATAGTACTCATCATCGATAGTGTGTCACTGAAATTATAAGGTAATAATAGCAATATTTCATCATCAAATATGCATTAACTATGACATAACTATATTCGTTACCAAATAATATAACATTTGGTGATGATATGTTCTATCACAAGAAATTAAAAATTTTATCATGATATAACATATTTCTAAGTAAAAGTTAATCTCTAGTGACATAAAAATATTTGTCATCAGAGATATTATATTTTTATGATAAAATTATTCATCATGAAAGGTTTAAATATCACGTCACTAAAGAATACACTATCATCACTAAAAGATTCTATAATATGTCTCTTCTAAATTTATATGACACAATAGCTTAGATTTCATGGCATAAATATTTTGTCATTAAAGATTTTGTAATTTTGTGATGAGTGACATTTCATCATAAATTGTTGAATTTAGGGACAAACAAAGTTTGTCACTAATATATTATTTTTTTATGTTTTAAGATGACAAAATTTTGTATGTCATAGAATATTATAGTGATTTATGATGAGTCAAAGTATCTCACTAAATACTAAATTTAGGGATAAAAAAACTTCATCGTATAGATATGACATTTGTGAGGAACATATGGTGACAATAAATTTTTGTCATTCAATAAAATAATAATTTCATGATGCATCAAATTTTATTGTAAATTGTTGATATTTTGGGATTAAAATTCATCATAAAAAATATTTCATTTAATTGTTAAAAAATAATGATGAAAAAATATTTAATCATCCAAATATTAATAAAATTTTTGATGAATTAAATTTTATTACAAATAATATTCATTTCCCACATAAATAAAGCTTGTGAATATTTATGACATCTATTTTTGTGATAAAAAAGAAGATAATGGTCCATACAAAGTATGAAATCATAAATACAAGAGATAATATAGTTCGAGTTGTAATTTGAAGAATCTCAAAAAGAGCTAGAACCATAAGAGCCACAATTATCATCATCAATTTGCATATAAAATATAAAGAGTAGTTAGACAATTATAGTATAAGAGTTAGATAAAAAGATACTAGTTTTTGCTTATAGAAGAAAATTTATTGAATTGATTGTAAAAAATAGTTTAAAAATAATATATTACTCACATGTCACTATGTACTAGGTGAGGCATATGGAGTAGATGCATTAGCCGCCATAGATGCAAGTATATGATCATATTGATCTTGACAATGGTGGATGCTAGAAGCAATTGGAAAAATATCAACTACTTGGAAGAGATCTTGAAGGCCCAATGGTGGATTTTGACAAGGAAGAGTGATGGAAGGGTAGAGATTTTATTATGAAAATATACATATTTAATGACCCAAGATATTTAGTCATGAAATTTATGAATTATTAATGACACTAAAGTTTGTCAAGATATAGTCAATAGCGTCACAAAATAAATTTCCTTCACATGATAAAAATTATTGTTAGATATTTGGTGACGCTATTACTTTTGTCATGAGAAGTAATTATAGATAAATTTTAACTTCTGAAAATAAAACAAAAAAGTTGACATGAAATTTAAGATATCAAAAATATAGATATTTAGTGACCCAACATATTTCATCATGAAATGTAAAAATTGTTAGTGATGCTAAAGTTTATCACGATATAGTAAATATCATCATAAATAAAATTCCCTGTATATAGTGGGAATTGGTGCCAAATATTTGGTGACACTATCTTTGTCATGATAAATAGTTATAGATAACTTCTAACTTTTGAAAAAGAAATAAAAATAAGTGATGTGAAATTCAAGTCATTAAAAATATAAATATTTAGTGATATAAGATATTTTATCATAAAATTTATGAATTATTAGTGATGCTGAATTTTGTTAAAGTATAGTAAATATCATCATAAAAAAATTTCTTCTATATGGTGGGAATTGGTGCCAAATAATTGATGACATAATTTTATGACAAAAATATTTTTTTGTCACAAGAGAAATTGCTATGTTTGGTAACATGATGAATGCTAATTTTTATCATCAAATTTATACTTTTGTTGATGAAAGTTCTTTTGTCATCAAAATTTTTATCACTGATAATCTCTTTTATTGTAGTGCAAAGATAGAACCTCTATCAGGTCTCTTTTTAGCTACTGTGCCTCTGTAGTGTATCTCTGAAGCTCTACACAAACTAAAGTGATGATCAAAAACTCTCTCAACAAATGCATCCTCATCTAGTCTATCAGGTAGTCATGAGCTGCTCTCTGAATGGTTAGTCTGTAAAGAAGGAGTGACCTCTATCTGCTCTGTTGGCTCCTTAGTTTTGACATCCACTATAGCATGAGTATAGGCATCCAATGTAGAATCTTTCAAAGAACGTGAAACATAACTGTAATATCTCCCTTTGATATAAAAAGGATCTTGCTGACCATAGGATGTAGTAGCCACATTTTCATACTCAACTCACTGGCACTGATATCCTTGATGCCTTCGACATCATCTCAATCCAATATAAATTTCAAATGTGTTACTACTTGAGACAATCTGAGGTGCTCCCAATGGTTTGTATATGTAGCATGCATCCAATATTATCAATATTCATCTTAATCTATATGTCTTTTATTTTGGAAACTAGACTTCTAACCCATCCTCTTAATTTTCTGATTGATTAGAATTTCTTCTTTCTACATAAACTCAAAGTCTATTTTTTCACTTATGATCATTTTGAAGCTTGATCCTTCTTTCTTGCATGGGAGAATTATTTGGAGAAGTCCTAAATTCTTAAATTTTTGCATGAAACTTCCTCTTCCTTTGGGCAAATTGCTTTTGTAGTTCCATTAGAGAACAAGGACCACAAGAATTGGATATAAATGGAGAGAAAAATTTTGAATTTAGTGGAAGAGGGGTTTGAAATGAATTATGGCTCAAAAAAATTGAAAATGAAATAATAGAGTCTTTGGATATTTTCAATTAAGAAATCCATTCTAGATATAGGGATCGACTCCTGCTAAATCAAGAGTCGGCTCCTGGAGGGGTCGATTCCAATAAAATTAGAAATTAACTCCTTGCAAAACTATTTCTTCTCCTGAAATCATGAGTCGACTTCTTAGGTTCAAGAGTCGACTCCTCAAAGCAAAAAATAATCAAGGAGATTCAGATCAAGAAAAATCTATTCAAAATGAATGGGAATCAATGAGAAATTGAATCTATAATCAAGAAAGATATTCAAATCAATTAGAGGAATCAAGAAGTAATCAATTAGGGGTGTGATAATCAAACAAATAAAATAAGATTAAATCAAGGGGAACTAGATGAGGGCTCTAAGGGTTAGGTTCGACTAGGAGATTTTCAAATCCTTAAGGGTGATGCAATCATGCAAATTAAACTAAAATGTAATGTAGATCAACAATATCAAGCATATGATCTTTTATAAATGAATGTCTTGTCTTGATATTCTTTGAATCATGTAATTTTTTGACATATTTCAATGATTAGTGTTTTCTGAGAATGTCAAAAATTAATTTATAAGTTTTACATCTAAATAAGATCCTATACAATCAAATTTGTTTTCATTAAGTTTTTCAAATAATTAACAAGATACAATTAGTTATGAGAGCATGCTAAATTTAAAGTAGGACCTATGCTCATAACAATCAACAAAGAGAGCATATTTATTAAAACATTCAAGCAAGCACTGAAAAATCATCACAATATGAAGCATCAGACCAAACCCTAACCCTAAACGATGAAAAGAAAATGAAAAAGTGCTAAAATGGATGCTGTCTCTATCTTACTTTATCTCACTAAAAGGAGCATGCTTAAACAATTGATTCTAATGCTTCATATTGTGATCTTCAATCAACCCTTCATGGTAACATAACCTCGAGTTCTCTTGTTAATGTTCTGGTGGTTATGGGGGAAATAGCAAACTCTGAGGCAAAATGTGAGGTTGATTCTTGTGTGGAAGATCAGCAATGCAAACCTCTAGAATGACGATGGTGGTATGGAACTATAGGGATGCAGCTAAGCCCCTTTTTGCAAATTATGTTAAAACCCTATTAAGGCAATATACTGTAGATATGATGTACTTTTTGGAAACTCATTTAGATGAGTCTGCTGTTAACCGAATTCGAAGATTTTTTGGCTAGACGTGAAATATATTCATGATTCCTGCGGTTGGGTTATCAGGGGGAATTGTCATTGTTTGGAAGAAGGTATTAGGTGTTATTGACTTTTATCATCTTGATAGACAAGTTGCTTTTGGCGTTATCTCTCTTAATCAAGGCCCATCTTGGATTTTAGGAGTGGTTTATGTGAGCATTAATGTCTTCCAAAGATGGATCATTTGGTCTCAGGTCCAGGATGTTTTAATGCTTCAAGTCCTTTGCTTTTAGTGGGAGATTTTAATTGTATTTTTAATACCTCTGATAAAAAAAGAGGGGAAAGCTTTTATTGTTAATCGAGAGGTTAGGGAGTTTCGTACTTTTCTCCATTCTATAGACCTTATTGATATTGGTTCTTCTGGTCCATCCTATACTTGGTGCAATAATCGTTTAGGTACTACTAGGGTTTGGGAGCGGCTTGATCGTGCCTTCATCTCCAATTCTTAGCTAAACTTATATCCTATATCCTCTGTTACTTATCTGGCTCAATTTGCCTCTGATCATTGCCCCTTTCTTCTTCATATTACAGACAAAATCAATAGGGGACCTCCCATTTTTCATTTCAAAAAATTTTGGTTGACCTATCCAAAGGTTGCGGATGTGGTTCATCGTGCTTGGATTGGTTTTGACAATTATTCTCCTACTGAAAGGATTTCATTACTCCTAAATAGGGTTCATCATGCTTTAAATTCTTGGAAGTACTCTATCGATAATCTGAACACTCGTGCCCGATAGTTATATAATAGTATTTATGAATTGCAAGTTCAGGAATCTCAAATTGGTTGCTTACCTACTAATCTTCATTATAACCTATTATCTAACCTTCGAGATTACAATCAGATTTTGCATCGCATTAAGATCATGTGGTGTCAAAAATCCTGGGTTATTTGGCTTATAAAGGGAGACTCTAATACGAAATTTTTTCATTGTTCCACCATTCTTTGTAGAAAGAAAAATCGGGTGCATGTTTTTGAAGCAAAATTTGAGTGCAGGGGTAAAATAGTAATTTTAAAACTTTTCAAAATCACTATTTTACAGCGAAAATAATTAATTAACATGTGTTTACCCTACACTATGATCTAAATATGATATATAGCATGCATGCATTTAAATTTAAAATTCAAATTTAAACAGTAAATAATTTACTGTTCTGTGTTCAGAACACAATACCTTTGTGCGGATAGTCGATCACCGTAATCTAATCACCATCGGGAGGATCTGATCATTGCAATACAGTCACACAGCATGTCTGGCCTCTGCGGATCATCCACACGAAGCTTTCGATCTAATCAGCTCCTCATAAGTGCTAGCTCATTGTAGAGCCCTTTCGACGGCCGATGCTGATCGAACTCTTTCGATCGATGTCTGCCGATTCTTCGAATGCTTCGGATCGTCAGCAAGTGTGCTTGAGAGGTTGATGAATCTCTCCTAAAATTTGGTGGGCTCACGACACTCGTAGCTCACCTTCTCACTTCCCGAACCCCAGGCTGAAATCCTAGGGAATACACTAAAAACCCTGCACCCAATTTTCTTTCTTTTCTTTCTTTTTCTCTCAGAAGTTTTAGACTTCCTACTTGCGCACAAGGGTTCCTCACGCCCCACTTTCTCTCTCAAAAATTTTCTACGCAGGCTCCACCTCCCTATCTCTTTTAAAATAGTTCAAAATGTGTCTTATCCGCGTGAGAGGATAAAGATAAGTGGTTGCACATTTGAATTCAAATCAAATTTGAATTCAAATGCAAACCAACTTATCCCTATCCACTTAGGCGTGAGAAGAGAAGGTGCATGGCTGCTTTGTACATGGAAAGGTTTCACGAGAAACTTTCTCGTGTAAGATATGGGGCGCTAAAGAGGATAAGGACATGGCGCATGGATGGATTGCTCATTCAAATTCAAACTTTGTTTTGAATTTGAATGGCCAACCAACCATCCTTATCCACCTATGTGGCACACAAATGTGGGGTGTAGGAAGAGATTTGCATGAGAGAAAATTCACAAGAAGTTTCTTCTCGTGAATTCAAATGGGTGCAGAGATATGAAGTGGCACAGGGATTCAAATTCAAATGGTGGTTTAATCTTAATTGAACCAACCTAATCAAAATAGGTTAAGCACAATTAGACTAAATTAAACCCAACTTAATTAGACTTAATTAGACTCAACAAAATTTTAATCAAATCAAGAATTGACTAAGCCCAACTCCTGATCAAATCAGGGACCAAACCATCTCGATGATTAGGTCAACTTTTAACCTAATCGGGTCAAACCTAACTGAATCCAATTCAATTGGACTTGATCCAAAAATAATTACTCAATCAAATTGAGTTAATTAGTGATTAAATCACTAATTAATCCTCTCATAAATATTGAGTCCAAATTCGATGGGCAATCGGACATCAGAATTCATCGATATGAAATTCTGATCGAAAAGTCCCAAACCAATGGGACTCTTGACCCCGGTATCCAAAATGTGTGGGACTCATGATCAGAGAATTTTGATTCTCGATCACAGAGTCCCATACATGTAGAACTCAAAGTCTACGAATATTAGGACTCTTCATCAGCTATCAGATCAGATAGGAACCTCTAATGTGTGTGACCCCGCAGGTTCGAACCTAAGCCGGTAGCATAGGAATCAATTCCTGTACTAATCGAAGTGACCATCTAGCAATGGTACCCGACATCTGGATAGGTCGAATAGTCACAATCGCAACACTCAGAACCTACGTGAATATGGTTACTGTATAATTCATCCCTTTTGACCCCTGTGTTTAGGATGACTCAGGGTTAAACTATCAACCCTGAGTAGATCATCCAAATCATGCTTAACTCAAACAGTCCTGTGACTCCTCACTAGGACTACCCTGGTCAAGATTTTTCTAAATTGAAACATGACTGTACACAGCTCCTGAACTGGAGTGGTCAATCCCATCTTGACACACGCACCGACAAGTCAAGTACTTGACTACACCCAGCAGCCTTCCGTCACTGAATTAGAAATTCAGGTAGTCCAGTGCCTAAATGCAGTGAGTTGCTTGTAAGTCACCATGACGGTCTCAGGTCGGAGGGATATTTATACCCATATCCCATCGGAGCAAATCTTGACAGTAGAGATAGCTCCAGAGTCGGTCACGTTCAGTGCAGATGTACCCTTACATCTCACCTGTATGCCATACCAGTGTCTCCACACTCTTTGGTTAAGAGGACAACCAACCTATATGACACACAATGACCTATGCTCGATAAACATTGTTATCCTTGATAACAACGTATCATTTGGTCGCGAACAGGTTTAAGGACTAAACGATAAATCCTCCTTTGTCGAGTCTAAATAGTCCTAAGGACATCACCACAACACAGGAGTTCATTAGAAGATGACAATTTGTGATGAAAAATATCAAAATAACTTTTTTTTATTTATGATTTATGTACTAATACAATAAAGAGCACAACCGTCAACAGGCTGACGATTGACTTTGGGATACTATTCCCAACAATCTTCCACTTGGCCTAAAGCCAATCGGTGCAGTATCTAATACCCATCTTCGACTTGAAGTCGTCGAACTCCTTCACCACAATGGCTTTAGTGAATGGGTCGGCCAGGTTCTTCTTTCCATCGATCTTCTGAAGGTCGACGTCTCCTCGATCCATGATTTTCCGAATGAGATGGTAGCAACGCAGAATATGCTTCGTCCGCTGGTGTGCCTTTGGTTCCTTCGCCTGAGCAATGGCTCCAGAGCTGTAGCAGAACTGGACCAACAAGGGAGGGTGCTACTTCGAGCTCGATGATGAATTTTCTCAGCCACGCCGCTTCTTTGGCAGCATCTGATGCAGCGACATACTCTGCCTCACAAACTGAATCAGCCACTGTGTGCTGCTTGGAACTTTTCCAACAGACAGCCCCACCATTAAGGATAAAAAAAATCCCGACACACTCTTGCTGTCATCGTGATCAGACTGAAAACTAGAGTCTATAAACCCTATAAGTCTCAAGTCCGATTCACCATAAACAAGCCACTGGTCCTTAGTATTTCTTAAATACTTTAGGATGATTTTAACAACCTTCCAGTGATTCTCCCCTGGATCAGATTGGTATCTACTCACTACCCCTAGTGAGTATGCCACATCTGGTCGTGTACATGTCATGACATACATGATAGATTCCACTACTGAAGCATATAGAATTCTACCCATACGCTCTCTCTCTTGAGGTGTTGTCAGACAATCCCTCTTCGAGAGAGAAATTCCATGACCTATCGGTAGATAGCCTTCTTGGAATTCTCCATGCTGAACCTCTTCAGCATAGTATCAATGTATATGGACTGGGATAAGCCAAGCAACCTTTTAGATCTATCCCTATAGATCCTCATCCCTAGGATGTAGGAAGCTTCTCCCAGATCCTTCATGGAGAATTGTGACGACAACCAAATCTTTATTCCCTGTAATGCAGGGATATCATTCCCGATTAAGAGAATGTCATCCACATACAATACAAGAAATACTACTACTGGACCATTAGCCCACTTATAAATGTAGGGCTCTTCTCCATTCTTAACGAAGCCATACGTCTTGATCGTCCTATCAAAATATATGTTCCAACTCTGGGATGCCTGCTTAAGTCCATAAATGGACCTCTGTAGCCTGCACACCTTAGACTCATTTGTGGATGTGAATCCTTCAGGTTGTATCATATATACCTTTTCATCCAGCTCTCCATTTAGGAAAGCTATCTTCACATCCATCTGCCAGATTTCATAGTCCAGATGGGCAGCTATCGCAAGTATAATCTGAATGGATTTGAGCATTTCTACAGAAGAAAATATCTCGTCATAGTCTATACCATAACGTTGATGATATCTATTGGCAACTAGATGAGCTTTATAGGTTTTTACCTTTCCGTCTGTGCCCCTCTTCCTCTTGAAGACTCATTTACACCCTATGAGTTTTACTCCTTCGGGTGGGTCAACCAATGTCTACACATCGTTGACCTTCATGGACTTCATTTTGGATTTCATGGCCTCTAGCCATTTCTCAGAGTCAGGTCTCTGCATTGCATCTATGTAGGTGATCGGATCCTCATCATTTTCATCAAGTTCGATAGGATCGCCATCCCAGACCAAGAAACCATAGTATCTATCCGGTTGATGTGGTACTCTACCAGATCGCCTTAAGGGTGCAGGAACAATGGGCTACGGATTTGATCTAACCAAATTCGGTTCAGGTTCAGCTACTTGTGTCTGTTTTTTCACCTGCCGAACTTCCTCAAGTTCGACCTTAGAGGCAACAGTCCCTTCACCAAGGAACTCTTTTTCTAAAAAGATTGTCTTAAGGCTGACAAACACCTTTTGCTCATCAGCTAGGTAGAAATAATACCCTTTGATCTCTTTTGGGTATCCTATAAAATTACACTTGTCAGACCTAGGTCCAAGCTTATCCGTAATTAAACGTTTAACATAAGCTGGACACCCCCAAACCCTAAGGTGCGAGAGTACTGGCTTACGTCCTATCCATATCTTATATGGCATTTTGGATACAGACTTACTCGAAACCCTATTTAGAAGATAACAAGCTGATTCGAGTGCATATCCCCAGAGGGAGATCGACAGACCAGCAAACCCCATCATGGATCGGACCATGTCTAACAAGGTCCGATTCCTTCTTTCAGACACACCATTATGCTATGGTGTTCCAGGAGGAGTCCACTGAGAGAGAATCCCATTCTCTCCTAAATATGTCAAAAATTCATTGAAAAGGTATTCACCTCCTCGATCAGATCAAAGAGTTTTAATACACTTTTCAGTTTATTTTTCTACCTCATTTTGGAATAGTTTGAACATTTCAAACGACTCTGACTTATGCTTCATTAAATAGACATACCCATACCTCGATAGGTCGTCTGTGAAGGTTATGAAGTAGAAATATCCACTTCTTACACTTGAGCTCATGGGTCCACATACATCAGAATGTACCAGATCCAAGATTTCACTGGCTCGCTCACTTTTTTCAGTAAAAGGTGACTTGGTCATCTTTCCAAAAAGACAGGGCTCACAGGTTGGAAGTGATTCATAATCACCAACTTCAAGAATTCCTTCTTGAGCCAACTTGTTTATCCTGTTCTTATTGATACGACCTAGCCTACAGTGCCAAAGGTAGACATCTGACACATTATCTATTCTAGGGCATTTATCGGAGGTTTGAACCACATTAACAGGCTGTAACAGTAAGTAAATTCTATTATCTAGTTGTCCAACAAACATTGTAACACCATTCAAAATGATATTGCAAACGTTTCTTTTTATTAAAAATTGATAACCGTACATGGCCAAAAGGCCTACAGAAATAATATTTAATAAAACGTTTGGACAATAGTGACATTCACTTAGAATTATATTACGAGAATTGATTACAAGGTTCATGATTCCTAAAGCTAGAACTGGAACTTTGCTTCCATCTCCAACGTTTAGGATCCTCTCGCTATCATCAAATCTCCTACTGACCTGCAGACCCTGCATCGAATTGCAAATATGATAAGGGCTTCTGGTATCCAATACCCAGGCAGTAGTATCACAAATGAAAAAGTTGCAAGGTGTTATCATATAATTACCTTGCTTCTTCTTCGGCCTGTTTGGGTCCAGGGAGGCAATGTATAGAGGACAGTTCCTCTTTCAGTACCCCTGCTTCTTGCAAAAGAAGCACTCTGCCTGGCTCTGGTCGGGCTTGCGCTTCTTGGTCTGACCCTGTGCAAACGTCCCAACATGCGACTGCACCTTCTTGTTCTTCTTCTTCTTGTTCTTCTTCCCTTTCTTAAAGAATCGACGACCAGAAGAAGACCCTCCCACAACATTCATCGACTCCTTATGGAGCTGGTGGTCCTTCTCAAAGTTCTGCAGCAACCCCAACAAGCCATGGTAGTTCACTGCAGGCTTTATCATTCGAAAATGAGTAAGGAAGGGGAGGAAGGACTTGGGTAATGAATTAAGGATCGCATCCTTACCCAGCTGCTCGTGTAGGGGAAAGCCCAGTTTATTTAGACGCTCAATCATTTCGATCATGTACAGTACATGATCGGTGACTGAGGCCCCATCTCTTATCCGAGCATTAAAAATGGCACAACTAGTTTTGTGCCTTTCAACGTCGTCAGGCATGCCAAAGGAGTCACTCAACATTTGAAGCATCTCCTGTGGCTGGGCATTCTCAAACCTGTGGCTAAACTCATCATTCATTGCTGCCAGCATTATGCACCGAACGGTGGTGCAGTCGTTGAGCCACTTCTGATAAGTATCTCGGACCATCCCTCTCGCATTCGGGGCTGGCTCCTCAGGTGCCGGATCCGTTACTACATAAAAGATCCACTCATGCTCAAGGATGATTTTTAATTTTCGATATCAGCTATCGAAATTCGATCCCATGAGCTTGTCATTATCTAATAATGACCGGAGTGACAGGGTAGTGGCCATAGCTGCATAAAGAAAAACCAGACCTCTATTAGTATATAAATTATTAATACTAAAGACTTGGACTTTAGTCTAAAGTTTCTCCCAATATTTTTACGAACTGGTAGCCTCAACCTCCAATTCAAAGAATTACTTTAATTCTTTAGTGGGTACTAGAATCCACACAGACTACACACGAGCTCAACTTTGGTTGGTCAACCCATGTGCATCTATGGGTAGGTTCATAACCAGTTATTTCTCTAAACAATTTCTAGTAATTAATTTTGCCCCAAAGCCTAATCAGTAGGCTTTGGCCTCCACTAAAAAAATCTGGTTAGGTCCAACTATTAACATGACTTGATTTGGTGAATCGGATCAATAAATGATCAGGCCCGACTTTGGCCGGCCAACCTGACCACCATCAGAAAGACTCAAACCAAATTATCATACTATGAATGATAATTCCATTAGTCAATAAGCACCAAGCCTTTGGGTCTCTAATGATAATTAAACTAATGGACTCATTATCACTCACTTAATGGGAGGCTATGACCTAGTTATCACTATAACTTAATTATTTTAGGGACCTAATAATTTTGAAGATTTTATTAAAGGATAGAAGAGAAGAAATTAACCAGCCAATTTCAATCCTCCCACTGACTTCACCAAGTCAGATTAAAAAAGATTTAATTAAAGCCGGTATTAGGAGCACCTAAATCAGTCACACTGATTTACCTAATGACATGGGTGAGCCCTAATCACCAAGTGATCTAATCAAAACCTAACTCACCAGGTTGGCCAGGTAAGTGAGATTAGTGGTGGGGATATGCCATTAACTCATCAGAGATCGAATCAATGCGAGTAGCTCCCACTTAAGAACCACTGGTCAAACTGTCGAACTTACCTTAGACACCAACCGATTCATTAGTTTTAATTTGATCAACTTAGTAAATAGGGTTCCACCGCATAGCCATGAATTAAGTCCATCTTGGTCTAGTTAAAGACATGGACCCATTCAACTACAACTATTGGAGTTGAGTCTAGAGTGTCCTTGACCTAATCTAATTCAACTTTTGATTAGATTTGATCAATTACTCTAATTTAGTCCATTTCTTTAAGCTAACTTTAGGTCTAACCTAATTATGGACCTAATCCATCTAACCCATTGACCCACTTTTTATGCAATTGTCTTAGGTCTTAATTCACAATTCTAGACCAACTTGACAACACTTAA
The DNA here is from genome assembly GCF_000442705.2 of Elaeis guineensis. Classification (NCBI taxonomy): domain Eukaryota; kingdom Viridiplantae; phylum Streptophyta; class Magnoliopsida; order Arecales; family Arecaceae; genus Elaeis; species Elaeis guineensis. The sequence continues at coordinate 91,436,008 of NC_026004.2, read as the reverse complement.
TTCTTTTAATTAAGTATTTGGGCTGAAGGGTCAGGATTTGGCTTTTCAAAAATAATTTTAAAATTTAAAAAGTTTTATTTTCTGTTCATCAAATATGTTGACTCATTTCACAAATAGATCAGCACATTTCATAAATAGTAATCCTATTACTAATTATATAACAGAAAATAACTCAATCAAAATAAATCATGAATATTCCTTTAGATCTAATCTAACACATTCATGATAAATTTTATAATTGAACCTTTACAATTAAGTTCTTCTGCTGCTTCATCTGCATGGGATATAATTGCAGCGGCATCCCTACCACCATAGGAGACCCCATCGAATGGAAGGAGAGGGCCTTTAAACCCTACTTTTCTCCTATGATCGGACGGCCATGGCAACCAACCCAATTAGATTACTTGCTACTTGGATCAAGTATATCTAAATATACCAATTTTAAAATTTAAATTTCAAATTTCAAATTTTAAATTTTAAATTTTGAATTTCAAATTTCAAACAAATTTTAAATTTTAAATTTTAAATTTTTGAATTTCAAATTTTGAATTTTAAATTTTGAATTTCAAATTTGAAATTTCAACCAAATTTCAAATTTCAAATTTTAAATTTTAAATTTTTGAATTTTAAATTTCAAATTTCAAATTTTGAATTTTAAATTTTTGAATTTTGAATTTCGAACAACTTTCAAAATTTAAATTTTAAATTTTGAATTTTAAATTTTAAATTTAAACTTTTAGATTACAACTTAATCTATGCATGCAAATTCATATATCATATCTTAGAACCTGCTCTGATACCATTTAAAGCGAAATTTGAGTGCAGGGGTAAAATGATAATTTTAAATTTTTTTCAAAATCACTATTTTATAGTGAAAATAATTAATTAATATATGTTTACCCTACACTAGGATCTAAATATGATATATAACATGCATGCATTTAAATTTGAAATTCAAATTTGAGCAGTAAACAATTTACTGTTCTGTGTTCAAAACATAATACCTTTATGCGGAAAGTCGATCACCGTAATCTGATCACCATCGGAAGGATCTAATCATCGCAACACAGCCATACAATATGTCTAACCTCTGCGGATCATCCACACGAAGCTCCCGATCTGATCGGCTCCTCACGAGTGCTAGCTCGTTGTAGAGCCCTTTCGATGGTCGATGCTGATCGAACTCCTTTGATCAATGTCTGCCGACTCCTCAAATGCTCTGGATCATCAGCAAGTGTGCTTAAGAGATTTATGAATTTCTCCCTGAAATATGGTGGGCTCACGACACTCGTAGCTCACCTTCTCACTTCCCGAACCCCAGGCTGAAACCCTAGGGAACACACTGAAAACCCTGTGCCCAATTTTCTTTCTTTTCTTTCTTTTTCTCTCGAAAGTTTTAGACTTTTTACTCACGCACAAGGGTTCCTCACGCCCCACTTTCTCTCTCAAAATTTTTTTACGCACGCCCCACCTCCCTATCTCTTTTAAAATAGTTCAAAACGTGTCTTATCCGCGTGAGAGGATAAAGATAAGTGGTTGCACATTTGAATTCAAATCAAATTTGAATTCAAATGCAAACCAACTCATCCCTATCCACTTGGGCGTGAGAAGAGAAGGTGCGTGGCTGCTTTGTGCGTGGAAAGGTTTCACGAGAAACTCTTTCTCGTGTAAGATATGGGGCGCTAAAGAGGATAAGGACATGGCGCATGGATTGGTTGCTCATTCAAATTCAAACTTTATTTTGAATTTGAATGGCCAACCAACCATCCTTATCCACCTATGTGGCGCACAAATGTGGGGCATGGGAAGCACTTTGCATGAGAGAAAATTCACGAGAAGTTTCTTCTCATGAATTCAAATGGGCGCAGAGATATGAAGTGGCACAGGGATTCAAATTCAAATGGTGGTTTAATCTTAATTGAACCAACCTAATCAAAATAGGTTAAGCACAATTAGAATAAATTAAATCTAATTTAATTAGGCTTAATTAGGCTCAATAAAATTCTAATCAAATCAAGAATTGACTAAGTCCAACCCCTGATCAAATCAGGGACCAAACCATCTCGACGATTAGGTCAACTTTTAACCTAATCGGGTCAAATCCAACTGAATCCAATTCAATTGGACTTGATCCAAAAATAATTACTCAATCAAATTGAGTTAATTAGTGATCAAATCATTAATTAATCTTCTCATAAATATTGAGACCAAATCCGATGGGCAATCGGGCATCAGAATTCATCGATATGAAATTCTGATCGAAAAGTCCCAAACCAGTGGGACTCTTGACCCCGGTACCCAAAATGTGTGGGACTCATGATCAGAGAATTTTGATTCTCGATCATAGAATCTCAGACACGTAGGACTCATAGTCTATGAATATTAGGACTCTTCATCAGCCATCAGATCAGATAAGAACCTCTAATGTGTGTGACCCCACAGGTTTGAACCTAAGCTAGTAGCATAGGAACTAATTTCTGTACTAATCGAAGTGACCATCTAACAATGGTACCCGACATCTGGATAGGTTGAATAGTTGCAATCGCAACACTCAAAATCTACGTGAATATGGTTACTGTATAATTCATCCCTTTTGACCTCTGTGTTTAGGATGACTCAGGGTTAAACTGTCAACCCTGAGTAGATCATTTGAATCGTGCTCAACTCAAACAGTCCTGTGACTCCTCACTAGGACTACCCTGGCCAAGATTTTGCTAAATTGAAACATGATTGTACACAGCTCCTGAACTGGAGTGGTAATTCCATCTTGACACACGCACCGACAAGTCAAGTACTTGACTACATCCAGCAGCCTTCCGTCACTGAATTAGAAATTCAGATAGTCCAGTGTCTAAGTGCAGTGAGTTGCTTGCAAGTCACTATGGCGGTCTCAGGTCGGAGGGACATTTATATCCATATCCCATCGGAGTAAATCTTGACAACAGAGATAGCTCCGGAGTCGGTCACGTTCAGTGCAGATGTACCCTTACATCTCACCTGTATACCATATCAGTGTCTCCATACTCCCTGGTTAAGAGGACAACCAACCTATATGGCACACAATGACCTATGCTCGATAAATATTGTTGTCCTTGGTAACAACGTATCATTTGATCGCGAACAGGTTTAAGGACTAAACGATAAATCCTCCTTTGTCGAGTCTAAATAGTCCTAAGGACTTCACCACAACACAGGAGTTCATTAGAAGATGACAATTTATGATAAAAAATATCAAAATAATTTTTATTTATTTATTATTTATGTACTAATACAACAAAGAGCACAACCGTCAACAGGCTGACGATTGGTTTTGGGATACTATTCCCAACAGTTTTATACTCCCCTTAGGGAGAATCTATTACTGATCCCTCGATTATTCAAGAGATGTTGCTTGAACATTTTCATAATCGGTGGAAAGCTGATGATGAGATACTTCAGATGGACCTTCCTATTGTTACACCAACCTTATCTCCTTTTCAAAGCTCTTCCTTAATCCTGCCGGTTACGGATGATGAAATTGAATCTGCCATAATGAGCATTCATCCGAACAAGGCTCTAGGCCCTGATGGTTTTTCTGCTTGCTTCTTTCATAAATTTTGGAGTACTATTAAAGCTGACATTGTGAATATTGTTCATTTCTTCTTTGATTCTGCTACTCTGCCTGTCTCGTGGACTAAAACTTATATCACTTTTATTCCAAAAAAGGATAATCCTCATGTTCCAAACGATTATCGCCCTATCAGCCTTTGTAACACCATCTACAAGATTATTACAAAAATGTTGGTTGAAAAGTTAAAATTGGTTTTACCAAATATTATTTCTAAGGAGTAGGGAGCCTTTGTTTCTAATCGAAATATCATGAAAAATCTTTTGCTTTGTCAGGAAATTATGCACTCTCTATGGCTACTCGATTGAAAAAGCTTATGATGATCAAATTAGATTGGGAAAATGCCTATGATTGGGTTCACTAGCTATTTCTTCTTACAATTTTAAGTCTAATGGGTTTCCCTGAGCAGTTTGTTTCTTGGATCCAAACTTGTATCTACAATCCCCATCTCATTTTACTTATCAATGGATCTGAGACCACTTCTTTTATGGCTACTAGAGGTATTAGACAAGGATGTCCATTATCTCCATATCTTTTTATTATTTATTCACAAATCTTTTCAAATTTTCTTCACACGATGATCCAAATTCACCTCCTTCGTGGGGACAAAATTCGGGGGGTCTTGAAATTTTCTATATTTTTTATGCAAATGATTGTTTATTGGTGGCACGTGCTTTCCTAAGAGATGCAATTTTTTTGGTAGCTATATTAAATGCTTATATTACTTACTCGGATCAATCTATCAATAATACTAAATCTTATATTATGTTTTCATCAGGTACAAATCGTGCGATCTAGCATCAGATACTATCAATTTCTTCTTACAAAAATTTCTAACAAGATGGCTACATGGAAATGACGGGTGCCTTTGCTTGCGGGAAGGATCTGTTTGATACAATCAGTTTTGTATGCAATTCCTCTTTACGCTCTTTCCTCAACTCATGTTCCTATATCAATTATGCGATGAATAGAGAAGAAGATTAGAGCATTTTTTGGGGGTCATTCCAAGGATAGGCGAGCCTTTGATCCTATTGCTTGGGAGAAAGTTTGCATACCTAAATTAGAAGGAGGTATTGGATTCCAACCTTTAATTTATCGTAAGTTGCTATGTTTATGTAAATTAGCTACTCAAGTGACCTTGCAACCTAATTCCTTGTGGGCTCAACTTGTCACCGTAAAATATCATTTTCATGGCACCTGGTTTGATTACAAATATCATAGTCGTTCTTCCATTATTTGGAGGAAAATTTTGGAGGCTAGGTCTCACATTAAATTTCAGTTTCAATGGTTGGTTGGATCAAGTAACTCAATTAATATTTATAAAGAGCCTTGGATGACAAATATTCTCATTATGTTTTGGCCAACTTACATTAATATAGATAATATAAATCTTAACTTACAGGTCTCTCAGTTTATTACAGCTGATAGATGTTAGAATTTATAGCTCCTCTCTTTATTTTTTTCAACTAATCTAATCAATCTAATTAGCAATATTCCTTTGACATAAGGTGCTTGGCCGGATAAACTAGTCTGGGCTTCATCCAAAGGCTTGCAAGTATCTCTACAAGATATAAAAGGTTTGATCATTCCTAGCTACTGTCAGCCTGTGCAGATGGACTCTGGGTGGATTTGGGCATTGAAGGTGCCTCCAAAAGTTAAAACATTTCTCTGAAAGCTTGTGTGGGATAGACTTCAGTGCAGAGCACTGTTGGCACGCTGCAATATTACCACTGTAAGCACTCAATTTTATGATCTATGCGGGGATCAAATTGAAGATTGTGCACATGTGATCATCCATTGTGACTTTGCGAGATCTTTTTGGCAGCAGATCAGTTGCATGTGCTGGATAAATTTCTGTTTCAATTTTTTGCTGATATGGATCGAACAGATTTCTAATGCCGGATAGGAAATGAATAGAAAGCCCTCATAGTATATGTAGCTTGGTTGCTGTGATGGGCTTGAAATGAACGGATTTTTAACAATTTTTATATGTCTACCTCGTAGCTTTTATATAAGCTCTGGACCTTCTCTAAAATAAACATAAGTTTATTCGATGATAACTTGCAACCTCCATGCCGGTACTAGAGTAGCCAATTCCAGAAGGAATCATCCTTCTGTTATTTTCGATTAGTATCTTGGCTACCCCCGCTCAAAGAAGTCATAAAAATAAACTTTGATGCAACAGTTAATGAAGATAACATGTTGGCAGGATTTGTCATTCGAAATTACGAGGCACTCATACCATGTCTTGGAGGTAAGCACTTCTCTCCTAGTACAGCGCCCATGGCCAAGCTTCTGACGGTATGGTATGGGGTTAAGACTACAATATCGGAATTACATGTATCTCAAATTTGGTTGGAGAGAGATTCGGCTACAGTAATATCTTGGTTAAGGAGTCATACTTGTGACATCTTGGTTAAGTATACAAGAGATGCTTAGAGGATTAAAACTGCATATATATCGTTGTGACTTTTGGACTTGGATTCTTTGTTACAGTATGTGTCATACCACTCCACTGCCGGATATACTAATACAACTCTTCTTATCAGACTGCTTTTTATTTTTCCTTTTCATGGGCATTTTAATTATTAACTATATTAATTTTCAACTTACCCTAATGCAGTATGCAGTGAGGTGGATGAAGGATGAAATGAACTGCAAAGTGTGGCGGATGAACAGAAACAAGACTTGGCACAGCATGCTACAAGAAGGGACTAACAATGCAAGAACATGGATTTATGGGCATTATACTTTCAGTATTCATTTTCTAACTTGGTTTACAACCTTCTGTATACAGGTAGCTGATCCAATTTTAGAAGTTGGTGTAAGAGAGATGATCGAATATTTGATCAATTTTTGCTGTCATGGGGGCCAAAAGGATTGGTGTGCCATGTCATATGACTGCTTCATCTTTTCTGGGTACCCCATTCCTAACTCCCCAAACACACAAGGTATGGAGGATGCTGGTTTGTATAAGGAAAAATAGGGAGGATCAAAAGAAAAATGAGGATGGGTAGGGTGAGGAAGAGTGGAGGTCCAGCCGGTGAAGGGATAAAAAATAAATCCGGAAAAATAGAGGGAAAAAACAAGGAGAGTGACCTGATCACTAAATATAAAAATGAGAGGGGGAGAATTTTTAATATTGATGTGTATGAGTGGGAAGGTGGGTACTATCCATGCACACAAACAAAAAATATCACTCGTTCTACTCAACCATTGTATTTGCTGGGAGTTGCTGCATGTCATGAGCCATATTTAACAATTGGACAATTGTATGGGATCTTGAGAAAGTGTGGAGACTTGCAAACATTCCATTCATCATTCAAGCTGGATGTGGTTTTTTTCTTGAAGAGGAGGTCTGCAGTATGGAGGCCACTTATCCGTTCTATGTTGCTATAGTTTGTGATCTTTATATGAAGGCTGTATCTCAATATGGTCCTAATTTCATGGTCCGTGGCCTGTCGGTTGATAAGCTTCATTGCCAATGTAAATCTACTGTTCAGAACTTGTTTTGAATCGAAGAGCTAGGGCCAGCTTTTCATGAGAGTTTGAGATTGCTATTGTCACTGATACACCATCATGTACAATATGTGGATATGGAAGAACTTGACTGGGGGAGAAAAATAGAGGAAAAAATAAAAAAGAAAAAGAAAACGAAAAAGAAAAAAAAGAAAAAAAGAAATTCAAAAAGAAAAAACAATAGAAAGAAGAAAATTTTTTACTAACCCTGCTTGTTCTTGGCTGCGGGTTTTGGGCTCACCTTATTGTGTGTTATCTCTACATATTTCTTCATTTATCTTCTTATTTTCGAAGCATGGATGTTATGGATGTTTTCAGATGTGGTCGGATAACCGTACCAGTCTGGCTGTTCTGCTGTCTACATCATTACCTAAGAGTTGCAGGCCAAGGTTTATAGTTTATTTCAGGCCAAGAGTTTTATTGCTTCTTCAATTATTAGCGGCAGATCAATATTCTATTCTTCAAACGAAGATGGACAGGTTTTGCACTGGTTGCTGGGAGCCTTCTGAGCAAAAGTGTCATTATCTATTCCATAGCAAATGCCTTAGTTCTCATCTATGGGTTGACTTCTATAACGGTGGTACGTAGGGTGGTGCCACTTTCTTATCAACTTTTGCTCTGATTACTATATGCACTTTCATGAATTCAGTTGCTGAAGGTCTTTTTATGTTGCTTTCATTGCCGAAATACTATTGGTCAGCAACATTGGTTCATCTATTACTATTTCAAGTGCCTTCATACACTTATCAGAACTTAACATCAGAGTTCCATATGATATTAATCTTACTTCAGATCTTGTCCCTTTCAATACTTTATGATACTCCTCTGTCTGAAGTCGTTACCGGTTGTGCTCAAACTTTAAACTTCACACGGATTGGAAGCTTCACTATGTGCCGGTTATGTCTGTTGGTTTACCAGATTGTGCCTTTCCTCTTTATATCATTCCATCATTGTGACTATGAGCTTGCTCTAAATGTAATATTTAAACTGTCCTCACTGTCCTTTGGGTGTATCATGACTCTGTATCTATCTGCAACTGGTTGTAATATATAGTTTCATTTTCTGCCCAAAAAAAAAAATCAATCATTTAAGCAAAATAGTATAAAAATCAATGATGGTATGCTGTGAGAAAGTTTAGCTTTTACCAAATATCATTACTCATCAATTTTAATTCTTAAGTATCTATTTTCAAGAATTCACTTTTTTCATTCTCTTAGGTCCAATGGAGTTAATGCACATGGTTCCTTTTGGAACCCAAATTTATTTAATTAAAGTATGACCATTTCTTTAATATTGCATTCTGAAATTTTATGACCTATTTTGTTATATTTGAAACAAACTATAAAAAGATTTATGTGAAGCATTACTAAACAAATTCTTGATTAATTTCTATTTTTTCGAAGGATTAAAATCAATTCCAGTTTTATTGAAAATAACTTTTTGACTATTCAAAATTGATTGAAGTTTTTGTGAACTAATTGTAAACTTCTCAAGTATAGGCTTAAATGCTTCAATCTTTTTTCTAAGATTAGCATTTTCTTCCTTAAGGACTCATTTGGTTGACGGAAAGTGGAGGGGGGAAGAGATAGTTCTTGAGAAGTGAAGAGGGGGCCTCTTATTTGGTTGAAGTTTTAAAAGAAAAGAGAGTGAAAAAATTCTTTCCATGAAAAGTCACCTTCCACATTTCATGAGAAGTGAAAACTCATAGGTGAGGTAGGTTTTAGTACTTCCCATGAGATAGAAAGTGGTGGTATTTTTTTTCTTTTTCAAAATATTCTTTTAAGATCTGCGGCTAAGATTTTATAAAATATTAATGGATGGTTATGATGAAATACTGAATAGTGATATAATATTACATTAATATTATCCTAATATTTATATAAATATAATATTAATATTAATATTATAATATTATTTTAATATTTATACTAATATAATATTTTTATTAATATTAATATAATACTTATATTAATAATTAATATTCAAATTAATATAATATTATATTTAATATTATATTTATATCTATATTAATAAATTTATTATTTTAAAATATTAATATATATTAGTACTATGTTAACATAATAAATTATTATGATCTATTATTATATTATAACATATTAAAATTATATTTTATATTAATATAAATATAATATTAATATTTATATAAAGTTTAGGAGCAAAAAGGTATGATCTTATATCTACTAAGGGTATAATAAGTATTTTATACAGTTTTTTTAGAAAAATGATTGCTCAACCAAACGTAAGCTACTCTGCAATTAGTTATTTTTCTATGATCAACCAAATATGTCAAACTTCTATTCTCAAGAAGTAACTTCTCAGGAAGTTAGTTCCTGAAAAATTACTTCTTGAAAAGAAAAGTTCTTTCCGTGAACTAAACGAGTCCTAAGAGTTTTTTCAAATTTCACCGTATTTTCTTTTTCTTCAATCAAGAGTCCTTTTCTTTCAAAGTTCTTCTTTTTCTAATAAAAGATTATTGTTTTCTTAAGCCAAAAGCAAATTTGAACTTTTAAGCTCTTTATTTTTCAATCTTATCTTTTGGTATTCATCCATTAATTCATGAAAAGCTTCAAATAATTTGTCAAAAATAAATTCAAAAGAGTTTTTAAGGTTTACCTCATTGTTGTGAGTCATGAGGTAAGGATTTGCAACACCTTCTTCCTCTTTCTCATTTTTCTTTTCTTTTCTTTGTCTTGCTCCTTCTTAATAAATGTTTGGCCTTAGCATTTAGTTGGGTCATTTCTTTATCTTACTTAATCAATGCATAGGGCATGTGTGGGCTAACAACTATAATTTTTTATAAATTATAATTATGTGCTTGTATGAAAATTTTCATCTCTATTTTTTAATAGGTGTAATTTGATCTATTAAAAAATAGATGTTGATCTATAGAATAGCCTTCAATAAGAAAAGATTCAGTTTAGATTGTCATGATTTTTAGCTCAAGACCGCTAGGTCAATAACAAATATAAGAATACTCGCTCTGATACTAATTATTGTCCAGAAAGGAAGCAACTTAAAAGGAGAATGAATTAGATTATTTAAAAATTTTAGTAAATTTATAATCTAAGTAATGATGTGCTTCAAATTAAAACTAACTTGAGTGCTTGTGAAGTATAAACAACGTGCAGTGGTGAAATTAAAAGATAAGTAAAACTATGTAAGAATTAAAATGATGTAAAGCAAGAAGGCAAGGCATAATCATAAATACAAAATAATTTATAGTGGTTCGGTGCAATCCGACACCTACATCCACTCCCTAAGTATTTTTTGAAAATTTTACTATAATCACTTTGATTACAATGTATTTGTTTTATCTAGGATCGCAAACAAATTCAGTTGATTTTATAGAATCACCAACCACAATCTATACACTAAATATTTTTTGAATTCATCATCAATCTAGTTGGTTTTATGGGCTTACCAACTAAAATCTACAATTAATGTCTAATTCTAGGCTTGGATGGGCCTAACCCTATGTTTCTTTTCTCCAAAAAAACTTAAAAAGAAAACAAGAATACAAGATATAGAATTTTAAAATAAAATAAAACTAAAAAAATAATTTTTTTGAAGCATTGAAAAGATGCTGATGATTTGCTCTTTTGATGCTCAAACTTCTCTTATATGAAGCTTGAAAGGATGTGGAAGAGGTTGGAGATAATCACTCTCAAAATTTTTCTGAATTCAATGCACAAATCCCTCTCTTTTCTCTGTTTTCAATGATGTTCAATATTTCCTCAATAGATGAAGTGTTTTCCTCATTAATTCTTCTTAAACTTGCTTCCCAATTGATTATCTTACTCTTAATAGGCTTGAGAATTGCTGGAGAATGAGTTTTGACTGTTAGAAAGCTTGGACTAGCTGTTGGAGATAAAAACTAGCCATTAAAAAAGTATAAAAAACTAGCCGTTAGTACTGTCCCATATTAGGAGTCGATCCCAATTCCTCATGAGTCAACCCCAAATGCCCTAAGGTCGACTCCAGCTCTTCAGGGGTCGATCTGAGTTGGGGTCTAAAAATATAGTCTTCTATTTTTTTGAGAAAGTTGACTCTTGTTGTTCATGAATTGGCTCACCGATCGTACCAGTGCATTCCACCTATCAGAGTCGACTCATTACTTCAAAAGCCGACTCCTAAACATCCTAAACTTAATTTTTTTTTTAATTTTTAGCTTATTTTTGTTCAGGGGTCTACTTCTATGCTTCTGGGGTCGACTTCACTAAGTCAAATACATGAAATTTCTTATTTGAATTATTTTGACTTAGCTTCTTTGAGGAAATTTGTCCTATGGATAAATTCTTCAATTTAAGCATATGAAAAATCTTATATTTATCATTGAAACGTATGACTAGTATTATTTATACTCAATATTTTACCATCATCAAAATCAATCACAGGATCAACAATTCTCTTTCTTTTTTATTCTTATCGATCGATGTTTGGAGCATAGATTAGATGTTGGCATTATGACAAATATTTTATATGCTTAAGTGTAGGCTTTTTTCTTTTTTTTTTTAAGATCCGAAGGTGAGGTTTCTTCGGGAGCAAATGGAGAAAGCCAATGTTGGCATTTTGACAAATATTTTATATGCATTGGTGTTGGGTTTTTTTTTTTAGATCTGATGGTGAGATTTCTTAGAGAGCAAATGGAGAAAGTCGGCTGTCCCATTTGGGTGCGGCTTCTCCTAGCAACCAAATGCGGCGACCAAGGCTCTGCCGGCAATTATGCAAACAAGCATGGGGTATTTACCTTTTTTTCCTTTCTTTATCCTCCCCTTTTTCCTTCATTGCCAATTTGTTAAATTTTCTCATTCTATTAATAATTTTGACGAAACCAATTTTTTGAATATTTTATGAAGCGGTTTGGCCATCATGGGTTGCAAGGTGGTAGAATATGTGCTTCAACTGCAGTGGATGAAGGCTACCTAATTCATGTTCATCTAAGAATAAGGGTTGATATTGGATTGTTGTTGAAACAATGATCTTAGTATTGCAAACTTCTACTTTTTCATGTACTGAAGATACAATGGTGGATAGGATATTGTTTTGGCATAGATGACATGTAGTTATTGTTGTTTTTATTTGAGCTTCTAATCAACTTGAACTATGATGTTTATCAACATTTAGAGTACGGAAATGTTGGCATAGAAAGTAAATTTTTTTTTTTTTAAATTGATATCTAAGATAGAGTCTATCAAAAGTCTCCCTGTTATTTTTTTAGAATATTTCAAATTAAGGATCCAAGGGGATTATCATGGGAGAAAGAGTAAGTTTGGATGAACGGGAGTTGTAGTGGATGATAGCTTGCAATGGAAAAAGAGAAGAGGCGAAGAGCAAAATAGAGAAGAACGAATGCTAATATGGAAAGATGGTAAGAATTTTAGAAGGAGCTGGACAGCAATAGATCCATAGAGAATTTCAAATTTAAAAAAAAAATAATTTATAATCTAAATTATGTATAAAATATTTTTTATTTTTTTAATTATTTTTAAAATATATATATAATAGATATTAATTAATTAATAAAATAAAATATTTTTAAAAAAATTACATTCTGCACGTGGTAAGAGATTATAAGCTAGTTTATATTATAACGGCCGAATATCAGACGAGTCCAAATAATTATTTAAATTTTAATAAATTTTTATCAAATAATAAGAGAGAAAATTGTAATATGAATTTTGTATGGACGATTTAGAGATCCTGTATCATGATATAGATTATATAATTAACAATAATATTTTTAAATAATAAATGATGTCATGATTTTTTGTCAGATGGTTCAAGATATTCATGGTAGAATGATTCTGATCAAAAATTTCTCATAGGAGGTTAATAGGCGGAATACTCAAGTGTGAGGAGGTTAACTGGCGGAATGGTGAGTTGACCTATGGTTAACTGGAACGGCGGGCCGCTGATGGGTTCCTTCCCCACGGCCTCTTTTCCTCCTTCCTTATCTTTGCTCTGCCCCCTTGGCAACGTCTCTGACCTTCAGGTATTGGGCACCGCCAGCGACCTCCTCACCGGTCTTGTCCCCTCCGGTCCTCCGGCCTTTCTATTTCTTCTCTTTTTCCGAGGCCTCCCGAGTTTCCTGCGAAAGCCGGGTCCTACGGACCGCCTCCTTGCCTGTGAGTATGATAAAAACTGGCGCGTAGTAAGAGTTCTTTTTTTTTTTTTGCCCCTCCCTCTGAGCTAGGAACACTAATATTCTTCAAATCATTTTGAAGGCTTTGGTTAATCAAAAAATTTTTTGAAGGCTTTGGAGAGTGATGGGGACGAGGGAAGTGTACGAGGAGAAGCTCCGCACGGGCAATCTTGATCACGATCCCACCATAAACCCTGGCCTTGGCTCCCCACGCTGCCCCCGTTGCCTTTCCCTCATAAACCCTAACTCGGTTCCTCCTGCCCTCTTCCTTCTTTGTTTTGATTTCGATCTTTCATTCATAATTCAGTCGAGTCATTTATATCCTCGATTCGTTTTCTTTTCTTTTTCTAACCAAAATCGAACATTGCTTACCTGTAATTTGTTGTATCCTCAATTCGTTTTCCCGATATTGATTGGTTTATGTTCCATTATGCAGGGAAACGGGGAGTGGACGATCACTTCTGTGTTGCATGATGCGACTGCTGTGGTATGGACATATAAATTCTTCTCTTAGAGACTTTTCCCCCTCTTCTCTGAATGCTTTTGCAATACTGTTTTATTCTTGTGACTGGTTGATGGCATTTGTTTAGTTTTGAGCTGGAGGTTTTATTTGAATTATCTGCCAATTGTTTGATAGGCTGGTTCCGGGGCTGGTGCCATGCTCAGTGCTGTCCATGGATTCAATACGGGTATGAATTTGTAAGTCTGTTGCTTCTTTTGGTTAATTCAGTCTTCTTGAGGCCATTTTCATGTGGATCTTGTCACAGGGATTCCATTTCTCCAGAAGCACGTGAAAGGACCCAAATGGCTGCATTTCTTTATTGGGGTAATAATTCACTTACATGTTTGACTTTTCTTGTCGTTTGTCACTTCAAATATGGAGTATGCTATGTGATTATCTATATTTTGTTAAGCTATGCAACTTTATAGAATTTCTAGCGAGGCCCTCTTCATTTTGAACGTTCATTTTAAGCTCATTTAGTTCTGAAATTTGAATGCCCTGCAATTGAACTATAAACTGTAACTTTCTAAACCTTCGCAACTCTAGTTGTACTTGAGTCTTTCATTGCTCTTGTTGAATGCATTGAGTTATAATTACAAGTGTAAATATTATTATTTTAATGAACTTTGTATTAGATGCCTCCATTTATTGGGGCACATGATCTTCTCTGAAGGAGTATGCTACTATCTTGAATTCAATGGTTTCATTCTTTTCTTGCTTGACCTGTGATATGTACCCTCGTGTCTTTTTGACATACATGCTCTAGAACTTCTCTTTCGACCTTCTTGCTCTAGCTCCATCATGTTCCATACTTTTGAATTCTCCTGAGGGTAGTCTTTGACTTGTGTCTGAACTAGTGTAGTTAGGACATCCCTTGATTTCTCTTGTACTCTTAATGCTTATCTCAAGGTTTGGTGCTCCATCTCACTGTTGCTCATGTCCTTTTCTAGAATTCTAGAGGTGGTAGCAGGCATAGCCTAACCATCTTGGGTTACTGATGGCTAATGCTGACCCTTAATTGTTAGACTTTGTTTTTATAGACATTCATTCCCATTTTGTGAACCTTCCTAGTTTTCTCTCTAGGTTGCCTAAGAAGAAATACAGGTGGGGGTAGGTGCGGACCTAGTTTTTGTTGAAATCTATCTTGAACCATTACATTGGACTATTTAACGACTTAAATTGTTCAAACCATTCTAATCAAATGGTGTCAACATGAAAACTGATTAGGAAGAAGGAGAGACTATGAGCAGAATCAGTAAAGACCCAAAATCGCACTCCACAAAGTGGTAGCCCAAATCCACTGTAATGTAGAATTCTTGGCCTTACTTTGTTGGATACCTTTCCATCAATGGATTTCTATGGAGAGGAGTATTTCTATAGCCAAATCTGAGATCCTCATCCTCTGCATCTTCTTCTCTTTGGTTTAAGGTAGGGGTGGCAAAGAATCCGAACAACTCAAGCTTGGCTAGGCTGCAGCCGTGAAAAAGCTTAGTTGAGAGGCTTTTCCTTCAAAGCCAAAGAATCCAAGCTTGAAGCAGCAATCTAGACTTGAAATTGATTTCAAGCCAAGCCAAAAGTAGACCCGCCTCAATCAAGCTTGGTTCAATTAGGCTTGAAAATGTATGTTTTTTAACACTGTCAAGGGTTCATTTCAAGTTTATTTAATTTTTGAGCCCATTAAAATGTTAATTCAGAATTGAACCAAACTTGAATCAAGCTTTATTGCTTGCTCAAGCCAAGTTTGAATTGATTTCTTGCTTGACATAGGATTTCAAGCTGATCAATTAGGTCTATTTTTGCTTAGTTCGAATTTAAGCTCCAATCAAGCTCAAAATAGTGCTAAACGAATCAAGCTCGATCTCAACTTTTGAGATCGAAATGAATTTCACACCAAGCAACGCAAGCTCTGTCAAACGCAAGCTCGACCAAGCGCAGCTTGATTGCACCTTTAGTTTATGGTGACAAAAATAAAACATAGGGTAGGATCAAGTATGGGACCACATAATCTACATCTTGATCCAAATGCTACCCATCCATTAACTAAGTTAGGTTTGTGTAGGTAGGAAATGGAGATTGAAGAGATTGGGGATTAGAGAGATCTAGGATCTATCATGATCCAACTTCTTGGGAGATTCATGGTCAATGACTCCTTTGGTTGGAATGATTCTTGGCTACTGATTGATTTTGCTTGGAATTGGCCTATAATTTAAGAAATTGGAGGAAAAGGTGGAGGGTTTGATGTTTTGATAATTGAGAAGCAAAGAAGTGATTTTATAAATCACATTTAGGATCTAAAGAAGAATTTGATCAATGGAAATTGCCGATAACCCATGACCCAGTCATCAATAAAGAAGGCTAGTGGATTGTTGAAGTACCCAAAAGATCTTTAGTGCTTGAGCTTACACGCAAGTGAAGTAGGGCAATAGGGCAATGGTCATGATATTGCTTCCATCTTGCAAAAATAATTGCTGCTTCTCGATTTCATGGAGCTATGATCTACCAAAGGAGCTTGCATGCAATATGTTCTTGGCCTTTCTTGCTCATTAGACATCTTCTAACACCTTTGTCAAGCTATCAGTTGAGTTGTGCATGTAGGTTATGTGTATTTTCTTTCTAATGCTTTTTGTACCAGCTTTATTACAAACTATTGATAATATTCTTTTTTTGCTTATGTAGATCGTTTTGTAACATCAATTTTAGAAGATTTTGCTTCTTCCTTTACCATATAGACCTCAATGTTGAGTTATGCCCTTGATTTAATTGTTGTCCTTGCAGGATTGATCATTTAATTTGGTTGAATTTTTCCTTCACTAATAGAGCTTCATCTAAGGTTTAATTCAATTGATAAGTGGTTTTGTTTACTGCACCGTCACTTATTCTATCATTGCAATTATCTTGCACAAGGTTCATTGAACTGGTATTAGAGGGCGTATCAATAGGCGACTGGTTTGGCATGATATGGGTTTGTACAATATTGGGGTGTACCAACACAAGGAGTGCACAAGAGGGTGAGGGAGAGAAAAAAAGGAGAGAGGAAGAGAGAGAAAGAGAGGGGGAGGAAGAGTGAGGGCTGAGGGAACCCTGACCCTAACCTGAGCAAGGGTGAGGGAGAGGAAGGGTGAGGGCCAAGAAACCCTAACCCTACTCCGAGCGGGAGAGATAGAGGGAGAGGGATTTACCACTCAAACCATCATGAGCAACTACGTGGAGGGGGGGTGTTGGGGCAGCGTTCACAAGTGGGGGAGGGGGGCCTCTCTCCAAAATATCGAGTCGGGGGGGTGGGGAGGGGGCTTTAATAAAGCTGGATTGATCAGGAGGAGAGATTTTTAATTGAGCCAAGGAGGGTTCAGCCTTTGTATCAATCCAATAGGGGGGAACATCTTGGTTCTCTATTGCTTCGGCTCGGTACGCTCTGAAATGGACAGTTCAGGATGGTACAACGAACCATGTGCTTTGAGCTATTTTATTAATTATCCTTGATCTCTTCCATTGTTCTATCTTTTTTGCATTCTCTATTAACTTTCATGATGCTCACAACATTTTCTGAGATCCTTTTCCTTGATATTAGATGGTGGGTGCTTTGTCTGGTCATCTTGTAAATCAAGGTTTTCCCTTGCCTTTCGTAAGGAGTGACTTTCTGCCATTTGTAGAGCCTTGGGAGGGTTAGATGTACGCAGCCTTATTGCCGTGTGTAGAGAGGTTGTTTTCGATTTTTGCCTTCGTGACATCTAAGTTACGATGGGAGCAACCTTAATGTTGTGCCATGGCTCACCCTCAACCCTTGCCCTTCATGCTTTCTTTAAAATCTTTTATTACTAAAGGAGTATTAGAGTACATTGTTCTTCACGTAGTATAAAGATTGAGTCATTCATTCTTAAAATAATTGTTTGACTTGTCTATGGTCTCTTGTTTAGTCATGTCACTCCCTACTACTCCGTCATAGTGCTAATCATTTTGCAGCATCATCGCCAAATCAATCTAATCGGTCTTTCAGTCTGTACCGAATTGAACTGACACTAAGTTGGAGCAGTCAACAGTTCGAGTCGGTTTGGTTATGATACTTCCCCACACACCCCAACCCCAGGTTCAATGATTCAAGAGTCTTTGGGGTTTTAAGGGCTCTTTCGTTTGCTCTTTCTCTCCTCTCCATTGGACGTTCCTTGCTCCCCTATTTTGATGCTGCGCGCTCTTCTTTATCTGTAATCCTCCCCCTTTCTCTCTCTTTCTCGGATTCTACTTGCTCCTTCCTCTTTGATGCCATGATCCCTTTGCCAGCAAGCCTCCCCTTATCTCTCTCCCCCCTTTCCTCCCTCTCTCCCTCCTTTCCCTCCTCCTCTCCCTCCCTCCCTCTCTCTTCCTCCCTCTCCTTCTCTCTCTCCTCCTCCATCTTCCTATTTCTGTATACCCCAGCATGGCATGACACGGACCTATACCGCAATGAACTGGTCATTGGCTGATACAAGTCTCGGTAATGGTCCGATAGACCTTAATTTTGCAATTTAGAACTCTAAAATTCATCTTCTTACTAATAAAAAAATAACATTTAGATGCAGAGGAAATGTCTTTACTATTGGATTTCTAATAGATGTAGAATGATTCATGAGTTTTGTAGAGGTTACTCAAACAAGAGGGTTCTAGTGCTGGCAAGGTTGCATTGGTAGGAATTTTTCTTGTGGCAGTGGTTATTTATTGTAGCTAAATGTCGCAATAAAGAGTCATACCATATTATTAGTATTTTGGATCTTGCCTAGAATAGTACATTATCATTCTTGCAACCTTTGTAGCATTGGCTCCTCACATTTAATAGCTTCTGAAGTTGCTCATGAGTCATGATATGATTGTCTCAGACTAAAAGAATCTAGTGTCCTTTCATGTTATATTTTCTTTTTTAGAAAATTGGTTCTAGTTGGTGTATCGTTGTTGCTTTTCTAAAAGAGGACTCTAACCTGCTGATAATAAACTAAGGGCATGACGTGAGTAGCTGTGCTCTTATTATTAAGATTTTATAACCTCTCCATGAAGGAGTAGTGAGCTCTCCATGAATTTTGGTTTAATGCCCAAGGAACTTTATTGATAGCAACATTTGACAAATCTTCATGTTTTTCATTTCTGAAAAGGAAATAAAGCCTTCCTAACATTCATCTAGCAAGCCCACTAATCAAGAAATTACAGATCGGACCACTTCCAAGTAGAGATGAAAATAGATCTATATGCATCCACTTTTATTTGGTGAATCCATAGTCATCTGATTCTAAAATTTCTATCCGCATTTGTTTTATATGGATATAGATTCAGATCAGGTATTGACGATATGTATACAAATACTAATATAAAATCTAATAAAATAGACTCGATGATTAGAATATTCATTCACTTTTTATTATTAATTTAAACTAAAAGTACAAGTATCTAATGTTCTTTTATTATTTTTATTAAAATCAAGCAAATTGATGTACAGAATATAACATTTGAAAAGAAGTATCCACTTTACCATGTGACTCTTTTATGTATCTAATAGCTCTTCTAAGCTGCAAACGTTAAGTTAGAGGGCTTATTGGTAGTGTTTGGAGAATGTAACTTGTTAAGCTAAATATATTATTTTGTAGAAATGAAATTGAATACATATAACACTGCCACTTGTGATGCTTGGGAGTCTACAAAGTTTTACGAGATTAAATGGGATGAGGATTGTGGAGATGAAATGGGATGAAAATAGACTAGAACCATAAATATATGCATGTGTTTTTAGACCCACCCTAGCTGTGCATTTGGGAGGTTTTGGATACTTAACCAAGGCCAAGTACCATAATCCATAACCTTCTGATTAGCCATGTTGGATGAGGTCATAGATTATTACAAATGGTAACAGAGCCGACTCAATTCACGGCCTGGTGGCCTTTTGGGGTTCACCATGAACTAGTTGTGGTGTTTGTGATTGGACCCTTTCTTCCTCAAGGATGCCTAGTCTTCAAAGGAGGAAGTGTATAAGGACTATGAGGGTGTGCATTAAGTTCTACATCCAATGTGTTGTGGAGGTCTTGAGTACCAAAATAGGGTCAAGGACCTCAATTAATCTTCTGGCTAGCCTTTTTCATTGAGGACATGAGTTGTTACGAGGATAACATTCAGATATTTGTATATATGTCCATTTCTATATCCCCTTTTCTTTGGTGGATATAGATAGGAAATGGGTATTAGTCAAATGCTAAAGTTAATATTTGTATCTAGATAAACTTGGATAGAGAAACAAAACTGATCAGATATCATCTGATCCATTTTTGCCCTACTTTCTAGAATTATCTTCACAAGTAATGTTTCTGAATACACTTCATTTTCACAATTTTCCCTGCAAGATTCTGCTTTCATTTTTCATAATTCTTGGACCTCTTGCATACCAAGAATATGAAAGATTTTTCTAGTAAGTGTGTCTTTTTGGTTAGTTTTGTGTTCCCAAGGATGCTAGGTGTATGCATTATTGTTGATGTGGACAGGAAGTTTTAATGTAAAAGTATATCTTTTATATAACCTGTACCTGATCAGTGATTGGATGCCTTAGTTATTGATGGGCTTTCATCACGCATGATTTGCACATTATCATTCTGGCACCTGAATGGATCAAAAGATATGCAAAATTGCTTATGGATATGCTGAAGAGACACTAAGACATTGCTAGAAAATCATGCTCTTTCAGCATCTAATCTTCCTAAGATTGCTTATAACGGGAACTAGAAAATGTTCACTTGTTTTTGTAAGAAAAAGAAATGCAAATACAGACATTTAATATAAAAATCGAACATTACAAGTTTGGCATCTTTTTATTACAAGTAGATATCTTTCTAGTCTGAGAGGAGTATTTATTTATTTATATTTTTTTGGGAGGGAAATGTATGGACAACTTATCATTTATTGGCATATCAATGAAGATTGATATGTGTTTGTGCAAAATTTGTGCATGTGTCATTCAATATCATGTGGCACAGATGATACAGAGCAGAACACTGGCATCACTGGTCATTTGACTTATTGGCTGTTGTTACTGACCACACATGAAAAGGGTACATCCAATTTGTGTATATCATATAAATGGTCCTCATCGACATCATCAGACATATAGCATTTATACTTTGTTCATTCATTCATTTTTTAACCAATTTGGACATTTTAGTCCTGTAAAATTAATCATGCATGTTGCTATTTGTCTGGAAAGTGGAAAATTAATAACAAATGTTGGAGTTCATGGTGTACCTTAGCACCAAGATAAGCAAGCCCTTACAGTAAGGGCCCCATTTTCCTTATATCGATATTCTGACTACTAGTATATCTCAAGCGATGGATATATCTGTTAGTATTGATGCCATAAATTATTAACTGTCTACATTCAGTCCATTTGTATCATTTTATACCCCCTTTGATTTCAGTGGACCTTTTCTTTGTTGCAAAAGAGAAACAAATGAGTCAAAGTTAAATCATCCTCCATGAGATATCACCACTTACATGCATTCTTCTTATTTCCTTCATTATATGCTTTCTTTCAGAATAAATTTTAATATTAAGAATGTTAAGAACCCAAAACTAGTGGTGAAGTAATTATATAGATTTTTAGCTTGTTTCTGTATTCATGTTGTTATACTATTGCACTAGAAGGACATTATTGTAATGATATCTCCTAGTTATTTGCTATAAGTTTAGAGGTTTCATCTCAGGGTACCTTGCCAAAAAAGAGGATAGGGAATAAGAAATATGCATTGCTTAAGAAGAAAACAAATCGTTATACCTTGCTCTTCATCATAAACATACATATTTGCTTGCTTGCTCTGTTTGAACAATTGTCAATTTGCCCGTTCATGTTACTGTTTGAGTGACTACTTTCTCTTTGGAAGCCAGATGCCTTGGATAAAAACCCATATTAATGTTGGTTGAAACTAACGTATGGTTCAGCATTTGTTATCTTTTGGGTACATGCAGTACCATGCATCACATGTGACTGGTTGTGATCTGATCTTTCTTTTCAATCTTTTAAATGGCAGCTACAGCATGTAACCATTTGAAGGGCCACATAGTGCATATGCATTATGGAGAATTGCAGACCGCATATGTAGGTGCATGTGGTTAAAATTTTAAATGTTTGAAATAAATGATATGTACTTAATGCAATAATGGTGATATATATATTGTAAACAATAGCAATGTTAATAGCAATAACATCTAGCAATTAGTGCTTACTTTTCAGTACTTGATCCTTATAGCAATAATTATAGCATATTAATACACTGACATTATTAATTTATACATAAGAATGGCCACATATGTGGTAGCACACTGTGAATCCTATTGCATATGCATCTACAGAACACCAAGTGAACCATGTTTTTGGCACAAACGCAGTGTGCCCATACACTAACCACACACAGGATTGTGGTGCAGACAAGGGACAGATTACACATATGCAGCCTATTGCACTGAATTTAAACCACTGTTTCTTTAACTTGGACTGACAGAGTACAAAGAGGTGTTGTTTTAAATTCCAAATGCTTTTGAAATATGATTGGGCTTAAGGAGTCATGATTTCTTTGAATGGTTTCGGATTAAAATTGAGATAAGATCAAGGCTCCAGTTATCTTAAGTTATTTAAACACGTAAGTTTTGCTTTCTTGGTATCGGTTATTGTACCAATACCTCGCCAGGACAGCACAGTATGCCTGGTATAATACGGTGCAACTCCCTCACCGATACATGATCAAAGACTCTATGTTTGTGGCATGCTATAGTACCACCTGAATTGGGCGGTATGGGTCAATACACCATGAAACCTGGGTGGAACTGGTCAATACTGGTTGGCCAATTCGGTCCAGCATTGCACTGTGTTGGTACCTTACTGGTATGGTAGGATATACCCAATATCGAAGGTAGATGTTAACATGGTGAACCTTGCACATAAGGTTATAGGATGTAGATGATTTGTCCACTTTTATGCCATAGGAATACCTTTTGGACTTTTCAGGCCCAAGGGGGTTATTCTAGTCAAAGGGGTATCTTGGGTTTGCAAATGTTTTCATGTGGAAAAATATTGAGGCTTATATACAGTAATAAGGATTTGTCTAGCTACTATCAGTTAAAATATTCACCTTTTTATTGTTATGCATTCTCATGTATTGTGATCTGATTATGTCTTTCTTTGTGGCATAGCTTCCTCCGCTGCTTTTGTTTTCTGGAGCTAGTGCTGCATTTGGAGGTAAGATTCAGCCTGTCATCAGAAGATTTCCTTCAGCTGTAAATAATATTCATATATGCTTGAAAAGTTTAGAATTGTTTCTGTTGCATGTTTATATCTTCATTACAGAAACATCTGAAAGAAGATTGTTGAATCTAATTTTGCAGCATTATCTGGAAATGATTACATGGAACACAATTTTTCTGGATTAGAAAAGACAGAAAAGTCTACTAAATTTAGGATTCTGAAATTTATTAGCAACTATGAATTTGCACTTTTCTTTTTCACTGAAGTTACTAGTTTGTTGTAGTTGGCAGTTTGTATATGATGCATGCAATTGTTTTATGAACAGAATTTTAGTGTCCATGTAATTGAGGAACCTAGACTTTCATTTTTTTTCTAAATAAAAAAAAAATCAGTAACCCTTATTACAATCATAGGACCCCTTGATAACATGGAAATATCAACCATCAGCAAGCTGAATAGTGCATTGATGTGAGGTATGGAAATATTATGATATCTTAATTTTTATAACATGCTAAAAAGCTTGATATTTAATTATTGACATGCATGCAGTATACAATAATCAAGATTGTCAAACTGCCAAGGTGGTCTTAGACATTGACATCCTTAAAACGCCTAGGTGGTTAGGCAGGTTCTTAGAGTAAATTTCTGTAAAAAGTTAATAAATTGTTATGTTTCCATATATAGGTTGAATTGAACCTTCTCCAAAAGTATGGATCTGGGTAGCTATAATGCAGGTGGATCTCCCTCTCTTTCTCTCAAAAATGTGAGAAATCATAATATATTATGGTTCACAAAAGCACATCAAAAAACATCTTATTGACAGACGTTGAGGTCATTCGCTAACCAAGTGATGCAGTAATGACATCCTTGATTTGATTATTCAGTTACTTCATTTTTATTTATATAATAAATTTGCAGTCGAGGACATGAAAAGGTATTGGAAACTTTCAAAGTATGTAATACAATCTATCATTGGGTAATCTCTACAAGAGCATGTTGTATAAGCAGTTGATCTCTAATTTTTATAAAGTGAGTGCTTATCCATTTAAAGAGAACATTGGTCACAATATTGATGCGTTCAATAAAATAAGGAACAAGGTGCCTGCCCCAGAAAGGGCAGCACTTTTGAGGCCAGGTGTGCACTCCTAGGTGCTTGGCCTGTTGTCCCACCTGAAAGCTTAGATAGTAGCAGACCACCTAGGTGCGTGGGTGGCCACCTTCTCAAAAATATTTTGGATTACATTTGGATTGTGAAAAATGTCACCTGAAAAACCACCAATTAGCCTTTTGGTGATCATCAACAATGTTAAGTTGTGGTATCTGAATCCACATTGGAAGCTTTTTCAGTGCCATTTTGGTCACATGCAAGCACTACCTCCTCATGAACTTGACGAGAAGAAATGTTTTGAAGTCTTTAGCATCATAAAGTTGAAAAAAAACAATGAATCTGCAAAGGCGTGTGAACTAGGCTTTCATAGGATGATAGAAATGATTAGAAGAAAATTTCGTAACTCTAGCGATTCCCCATTGTGACCCTTAGAACACAGTCCTCAAATATTTCTTCTAATGATTCTGAACATTCAATTGCCTAAGCAATTACCTACCAACCTGATAATTTATTTGGGTTCTTATACATATCTCAAACAGGTCCCTTGGAAATCAATCTCCTCCCTTCCCCCCTTTCTATTCCCCATTATTCATAAGAGATGGATGTATGGTAAAGCTAGAAGAGCAGCTGGAGAAATGACTATGTTATATGAGGCATAGAAGTTGCACCATTGTGACCTGAAGAACACAGTCCTCAAATATTTCTTCTAATGATTCTGAACATTCAATTGCCTAAGCAATTACCTACCAACCTGATAATTTATTTGCGTTCTCATACATATCTCAAATAGGTCCTTGGGAATCCATCTCCCCCCATCCCCCACTTCCCCCCCTCTGTATTCCCCATTATTCAAAAGAGATGGATGTATGATAAAACTAGAAGAGCAGTTGGAGAAATGACAATGTGATACAAGGCATAGAAGTTGCACCAGCTGTGAGGGTAAGGGAGAAATAGACTCCCAATTAAGATGGTCTGATTAGTGCAGCAAGGAATTGGGAGGTCTTAAGAAGAGCTGTTCAATTCTGTCTCGAATGGTCCAAAAAGGTAAGATCTGTAGTAAGATGAATGGGAAACGTAAGAATGAATTTAGTTAAGCTTGCAATAATGCTAGAGGTAGCTCATACAAGGAAATGATTGTGACCAAGCGTTCACAAAGTTGAACAGGGCTTTATGGTTATTGTGATGATTATCATGTTGATTGATGTTCATTTTTCGCATTTGGTGTGATCATTCCTTTCTTTCATCACCCCAACCTCATTTCAGCAAATAGCAGCCCCTTCTCACATGATCTCTTCCTCGATCTGAATTCCAAAAATAACATATAATCCTATTTAAAGAAAGTTCAGAATATCATTGCTTGTGATTTCCCTAGTGATGCTTTGGAAGCTTGTGGAGTACCCATAGAAATAGTGTATCTTCATCATCATCCAAAAGTTGGTAGATTGATTTGGAGGACCAACATTAGTTGGGCTTGTATACTCAAAAGTTGCTTCCTTTTGAGTAAATTAAGAATGTCTCTGTTGGGGGAAGTATTTCCTCCGCCCATACCCTTAAAGATGCTTAGAGGTTGGTTGATTCACTTGTGAAGAGGCAGTGAGGATATTGGAATTAGTTGTTGACAATTATACTGAATGATATTTTGGCTCTTTATGGTTGTCTATTGGACCATCAAAAAATCTGTCTTGAGAAAACCAGAATAGGAAGAACGATTGCCTACAGGCCAGGTTTAAGATCTCAGGTATGTCAGGTATGTTGATTGTTGGCAGATATGGAGATTAACCAAGGTACTTGGCTGAGATGGAAGGCTGAAGAATTTTGAACTGGTTGAAATATTCTGCTATCAGATATATGTATGCTGGCCAGAATATTGAATACCAGATATATTAGAAAAGTCACTCTACAATCCTTTTGCTGGTGATCTTAAAAACTGATAATAAGATATCATGCATGTGTTCTATAACCTTAGCTTAGCTGATATGCTGATCTTGTATCGACCAGTATCTTGGGTGTAGCAGGCTTTATCAGCTCAGGTGGTAAGAGCTGATATTTTACCTATACCGTTAAGTTCCCAGTATCCATATAAACTGATAGACAAATCATGTTGGCGATGCTGGGAGACCAATATGAATATTCTTCAGTGCGAGTGGTGCTAATTTCTCTTGGTAGTGTGGACCTTACCAACCATGGCAGTTCAGTTGGTTTCGAAATTGTATACAATTTAAGAAAGCTAAGAATGCCATATATAACAATGTCTGCTCCTGCTCCTCTCACCCCAAATACAAAAGGCACGCACGCACGTGCACACACAGACATAAAAGAAAAAGGGGAACAAAAGCATAGTACTGATGCTTATCATGCACTTGATGAGCTCATGTTTATTGCATCACAAGTTTGAGTGGCATCTTTTGACTTCTCGAGTGAAGCAACATGCATTTTTCTCTGTACCACACGGGAATCATACATGCTTTTCCTCATATACTTTTATATTGTTGTGATCTTTAGATATTTTTGGCTTTGTTTTTACAGCTTATGCAGTTCCAAAGTTTGCTCAGCTCACCGTGACGTCCTATTATGCTGCTTCAAGTGCATCACACTATGCAATATCACAGATCACCAGATATGTGGAAGGTGCCAATTCATCTCATGATCATCATGATAAGCCCAGATGATGAGGAGGATGCAGGGCCCCCCTTAGTGATATATTCATCGAGAGGTCATGCCTCTGTCTTTTCCAGGAAACCAAACTCCCTTAATGGATTTAAAAGGAATTGTTAGCTGGATGTGTATTTTGCATGCTTTCTTTGGTATAAGTTTGTTCATTTTCCTTACTGGTTACCAAATATTTGAGCGTATGATGTCTCAAAAATGCTGTTGTCAGTATGCTCGTTCAGATTATAATTGAGTTTTCAGAATCAGTAGACGTGACGTTAGTTCCTAGGTGCTCGTTGTTTATGTAATCAGTAGAAGCGGCTCTATTTTTTTTAGGAAGTTAATTTCATCAATAAAGTACTCAAATGTGGTCTTTTGTATAACTGGTAAGTGGCCAAACATAGTTCCTTAAAAGCATCATTTTAAAGGAAATAGATAGGTTTTACTTGGGGAGCCAATTGGGTGGGTCAGATCAGGGTTCAATATAAGGTAAATAAAAAATCTATCAACTCAAATCTGATGTATTTAATAACTAGATCAATAATGCATGCACAAAGTTGACCATTTTACTAAATATATCATCTAATTTAATTTATAATGGATTATGTCAAGTTAAACGAATTAAACGGTTAACCATTACCATCTCTAGTTCTACTTGGAAATATGGGGAGAGAGAGAGAGAGAGAGAGAGAAATGGGTAGGTAAGAAGGCCGGTGCTGCAATCCATAAAAGCTGCAACAGTGATATATGTCGGGCCACAAGGATGGCCCCTCGTTGGAGACCGTGTGCAGCACCTTGCAGTAAGTGCCTGGCTTTAGTGGGATCGGATTGTACCATTGGTGAGGTAAACCATTGAAGATTGTAGGATATATTCAGCCTTTCATTACGGCAGAATCCTAACTAATGCTTCAGGCCGCCCCGACCGACATTCCTAGACCTGCCTTTCTTCTCGTTGCATTATGAGAAATGAATGATAGAGTGAATTAGGTGAACATAAAGTTCTGGTCCCCCAGTGTGCAGCTCATTTCTCATCAAATAATGATCGACTACCTCCTATATATCGTACCTGTAATAAACCATTAAAATTTCACTAAATGAGAATCCGATGACAGTTGATTGTGCTCCTATGTCCTTAACATTACAAGCATGTCCCATGCATGAACATGTTTTCTTTTTCCCTCTCATGCGTCACGCAGCTGAATTATGGGAATTTGAGATAACCAGGGCTTAGCTAGGAATTTCCCAGAGGTAGGTTGTCTCTTCCCAAGGAGGTTAACCTAATCTAGGGATTGATGGATGGCAAAATTAAATGTTAAGTAGCTTCTTCCTGCCCTGATAGCATAACATTTCCATTGAAATCAACGACAATGATTGCATGATGCCCGTATTTAGTTACTAATATAAATGAAAGTTCCATCATAACATTGTCGATCTGCTTTTTTATTTAATGAATATGGTGCCCTTTGTTCCACTCTTCAGACTGAACATCCCTTTATCCTCTCTAGTTTTATCGTAGTTTGATGCATGCATATGCATGTCCATGCTACATGGGTTACAAACTAGTGGCTACATGGCTCTGTGAAGGTTGATGCCATGTAATACGCTCTAGTTTTTAAATTATACAGAGCATGAATCAACGGATCATTTTGCAAAAGAAGGTCAATATCATTCTTCTGCATGAAGGATACATTCAGGAGCACAGCTGACAAAAAACTTCTCGAAGGGTGCTAGCTTTATTTAGAACGTTATTATATTACCACTTACCTGTGATATGGTTGGCTTACACATTACATACTCAAGGACCCATCGCATTTTAGATCACATTGATTCGAGCAGGAAAATGCCTCATTCAATGCTCCACTAGGAGAAAAAAATGAGAAAGGGGACACAAGTACTCTTTTGGTGCCAAACCCTTAATTTGTATGAAGGGCTTCGATCAGCAATCAACATTCAGGGGCATAGCAGAAGAAATCGATCGCTAATGTAATGCATATTCTCATAATTATTGCATGCGGTTATTACACGAACCCAAGTACATGAATGTTGATTGCACAGAGAATAGGACCCAGCACATACAACAACTTAAAAGAAACCGATCGAGAGCTAGCGCACAACTTCTTGCAAGAAGTAGAATAAGAGACGTGACAACATCGATGAGATTCTCATGAGAAAACTTCATAATAATAATAATAATAATACTGGTAGCAGCAGTAATAATACTAGTCATAATATATATATAGTCGTAATTACGCCTTCACCACGTTGGAGCTCAAACCGTAATCAAATTGTTGGCCTTCTGCGCCTCCTCCAGCCCCTTGACCCAGAGGTCGGCGAAGTCGCAGTCCTTGTAGTCGCGGAACCAGGGGCCCCCGAGAGTGTAGTGAATAGCCTTCGGGAACGTGTCGGGGTCCCCGTCGTCGACTTTGTTGTGGCCCACGAGGAAGTTCCAGACGAAAGGGACGGCGCCGATGTCGGAGTCGTCGAGCCACATGAAGCGGTGGAGGAAAGCTCCGGTCTGGGAGCTGACGAGCTCCGGCGTGAGCACCCGGTTCTTGGGGTGGCCACAGTTGTAGAGGACCATGGAGGACCAGTTCTTGCGAGGGTACGCCGTCTGGACCACCCCGTCCATCTTGAGAGCGTCCTTGGGGGAGTAGTCGTGGTGGACGCACATGACGGCGTATTGGTCGTCGATGAGGTCGATGAGGCCCTTGATGTCGGCGGTGTAGAGGAAGTCGCAGTCCACGAACATGGCCCACCCTTGGTAGCCCGCGAGGTAGGGGGTGAGGAAGCGGGTGAAGGAGAACTCGGTGCTCTCGGTTGGGTCGCGCTCGCGCTTGTAGAGCCCCGCGGCCCGCAGCTCGGATTGCTTCAACGGGATCACCTCCACGGGGACCGACGAGTGCTTGAGGAGGGAGTGGCGGCACACCTCGAAGGCCACGTCCTCGCGGGTGTCGTACCCCACGAAGACCTTGAAGGGCGTTTCGGCATTGGCGGAGATGGTCATCGTGGCTATCGGCGTAGAGGGATGGAGAGTGGAAGCAGGGGAAGGAGAGGGAGGAGAATTGAGAAGAGCGTTGGAGGTGAGAGTGAGAGTAGGGGAGTATAAATAGAGGGAGCGGCCGATCGAGGTAGGTGCTTAACGTTATTAGTAGAATTATTCTACCCTGCTGGAGATAAAGCAAGGATGACTGCTCTGGCACTTTGACTCTGAGAAAAGCAAGGACCAATGTTTTTTCTTTTGTTTGATTCTTTTAATGGAGGCCGGGAAAGCAGCCATCAAAGGAAGGATAAATGTTATTAGTAGGTCTAAAAGTTATTCACGTCTTCTTTATTTCCGAATAAAGAAGACATTAATTTGGGGGACATTAGCTCAAGGAAGAATCCATCCAAAGACCTTGGAACGCCCATGTGGGTCCAGGAATAATTGATGGGGAGCCCCACTCCCCCATCACATGGAGCCACCATCCAAAATTATTGATGGCCTACGTCGAAATTTTTTTGACGGGGAAATAGCGTGTGTGGACCTTATGCTGACGAGGATGCCTGTCAAACTTGCACACGAGAACACCGCAATTATTTTGGTTTGATGTTTGGAAGACCAATACAGCACACGATTCACGCGGCTGGTTCTGCTGGCTGCCGCGGATGTTTTACCAACTTTTGGAAATCTGAAGGAAGCCATGTGAAGTCAGTTTAACAGCCAAATCTGGAATTCATAGGCATCATTCCTTCTTATTTCCATGACAATTTCCTCAATGACATCAACCTTGAGTTGGATGAAGCGTCGAAAGTAGCTTTCATAATACACTGTAAGCTAGCCGGCTTCCCTGGTCTACCTCTTTGGGATAACAAAAAATGAGCAGCTATCCCGAGTGGAAATATTGAAAAGAGATTAGCCTCTTTTTTTTTTTTTTTGATACAAGTAGATGATCACACCATTCAAGTACGAGTACAATCCAGAAATGAGGGTGTGAGTACATCCTCATATCCATAGATAGGCCTCTTGAAAAAAAAAGATTATTATCTATTGGGGGAACATTTACCCCATTTTATTTTTGGTGGAAGAGGAAGATTTGCCCTGTTAATGCTACTTTGAGTGCCCTTCCTATCTATTTCTGTGTTTAGACTTCCAAAATGGCTTATTAAAAGAATTGATCAACTTTGCCGAGCTTGATCTTGTGAAAAGGAATTGAGAAGAAAAATCTGAGGTTTCTATTGTTTGATCAATTGGAAAGCTGCATGCAAGCTAGGATAGGAGTCAAGAAGGTTTAGGTATTAAGAATCTATATAATATGAATAATTATCTGCTAGCCAAGTGGGCACCGAAGTATACGAAGAACAATGATGGAAGGTAGGTTGATGCTGGGGTCTACACTAATATATTGGATGTCCTCGCTTAGGATATATATCCAATTGAAATCATTAAGAAGGTTGAACCAAAGAAATGAAGCATCTTGTGGAGAGAGATAATATATGCAATGGGTGCCATTGCTTGGTAAGTTGGTCCTAAGTTGAGCTCTTGGAGGTCTAAAGGTGATCCATCTTAGAATGACTAATTGTCTTCTTCTAAAGAGGTGGTAGAGATATTACAAGGAATGGGAAAAACCATGGAGAAAGGTTTCTCAAATTGTACATTTTGCTAACAAGCTCCCAAATTAGAGTGTAGCAAATAACAAAAAGTCAGGTTCGTTGGCTTGCAAAAGTATAGCAAAGGTGAAGATGTTTTACTTCCAGAGTGCAAGATTGGATGTGGGGTATTGATAAGTTTATTTTGAATTTTACTTCTAGTAGGACAAAGCTCTATCTTGGATGGCAATTTAAGTCCATATCGAATTGAAATACTGGCTCGAACTGTTATCCTAATGTAGCAACCCAAGAGAGAGGTTGAATTGGATTTTTTAAAAATTTTTACAATCTTAAAATATGCGCTCAATTAAAGTAAACTAAGCGAGCGTATAGTAAAAATAAAAATGCATAGTAAAATAAATGATAAATCAATGCACAATACAAGAACTAGAATAAGCAATACAAACACAACAATTTATAGCGGTTCGGTATCAAACCCAGCATTTACATCCACTCTCCAAGTCTTCATATTTGAAAATTTTACTATAATCTTCTTAATTAAAGTAGGATTATTTTAATCAAATTCATAATCAACCCAACTAATTGTTTTAGTAGGCTCACAATTAATTTGATTAATTTTGCATAGAAAATCAATTTGATTGATTTTACATAAAAAATCAATCAAAATTTTCTCAACTAAGTCATGCCTAGACTTAGTCAATACAATATTTAATTATGAACTTGGATAAGCCTATCCAATAAGTTTCTATCCCAAAAAACTTGCAAGAAAAAAAATATATAATGAAAATTAGAAAGAACAAGTAAGAACACAAAAAAAATAAAACTTTTTGAACCTCAGTTGTAGTTGACGATGAATATTCATTGAAGCTTTAAGTTCTTTTCTTCGATCAATAAGAGGCTTCTTTGAAAATCATTATAGATGTGCTTAGGGTTGGAATTGAATGCAAGCCGACTTTGAGTCGGGTTTCAAGCTAGCTAGGCCCAAAACAGTTTAGGTCGGGCTTGGGCCTAAAATAAGACCTGTTTATCTTTTGGATCGGGCTCGGTATATCTTTGGCTTGGCTCGGGCCTAAGCCCGAAGTCTAGCCCGACAGTAGCCCAAAGTCCGTCTACAGTAATTGTTCTTTGTAGTCAGTTCTGTGAGTGGTTGTTCCTTGTTAGCACTCTCCCTTCTCTCTCTCTCTCATTTTTTGCTGTTCTTTATTGGCACCCTCTATT
Organism: Elaeis guineensis; assembly: GCF_000442705.2. Lineage (NCBI taxonomy): Eukaryota > Viridiplantae > Streptophyta > Magnoliopsida > Arecales > Arecaceae > Elaeis > Elaeis guineensis. The sequence goes on along the minus strand of NC_026004.2, from coordinate 91,403,417 downwards.
CTTCATTCTCTCTCTCTCTCTGTATTTGGTCCACTTCCAAATTAACCTCTCTCTATAGAAAAAAAAGGCCCATTCTCTCTACTACCTCTCTTCTTTCCCTTCTTTTCTCCTACATTTTCATTTTCAGGGTTCCACCATGGCTAGGGTTTCTTCCTCCTTCTCTTAAGTCAGGAAGGAAGCAAGACACCAAGAAAGAGATATGGATCCCCACCTCCATTTCCTCCTCCTTTTACATGTTCTCGTCTTCTCCTTTATCGGTTGACTCTCTGCTGCCATGCTTTTCGATGACATTTGGTCCCTCTTAGAGTTCAGGAAGGGCATTCGCACTGACCCCTCCAGCACCATCGACTCCTGAAAGCACCCACTGGAGGGATTCTCTACCTGCCCCCACGACTGGATGAGATCTCCTGCGATGGCTCTGGCATCATGGTCTCCCTCACCCTTAATGGCCTCAGCCTCACTAGCAACCTTAACTTCACCGTGCTCACTGGCCTCAAGTCACTCTGCAACCTCTCCTTTTCTAACAAAGGAGGGGAGGAGAGGGCCAACGATTAGAGAGGGAGGAGGTGAAGTCTGTGAGCTCAGGTGTGGCACTCCCAAGCCTTGAGAATAGTTGGAAAGAGGCCAAGGAGTCAAAGGAGCCAGCCAGCAGAAGGTTCAGCCAAAGTGGGTATATGAGTTGACTCGATCTCAATAAGAGTCGACTCAGTTCCAGGTGAGTCGACTCAGACTCAGTAAGAGTCAACTCGATCTCAGAAAAGTAGCCAAACAGAGAGCTATGTTTCAAAAACTTATGGCCGATATGCTGTCAAGTCGAGTCGGTTTCAGTCAAGTTGACTTGATCTCAGTAAAAGATGATTCGATTTTTAGATAGAAGCTATACGGGATTTCTATTTGGGGCTAGAGTCTGATTTGATCCTAAGTGATTTAAGACCTCGATTAAAGAAGTCTTCAAGAGCTAATTTATAATTTGGACTGGGATTAAATCTAAAGGGGTGAGTGCATGGCAAGACATGGGTGTATATGGGCTTGGGGTGTGCAATCACATTTAGTTATTGAAAGTTTTGTTGAGTTTTGGGTTTGACCCTTTGTGTATAAGTATATATACATGTAATTAGGTCAAGAATTTGATGTATGCTGAATACTAGAAATCAATAAAAGCTCTTTCTCCCAAGAACTCTCTTCTCCCTCTTTTCTCTCTAAGCTAGGGCATCATTGATTGCCCTTGATATTCATTGTTTGTGCTTCTGCATCTAGATGTTCTTTCTTTGGTTGTTAGCTAATCACCAGGTTCCCATGTCAGTCCTAGTTTCTCCAACATTTGGTATCAGAGTGGAGGTTGCGTGGAGGAAAGAAGGAAGGAGCCTAGGACTTTCTGCATCTAGGTTCTACAGCACTAGGTTTTATCCCTAGCTCCTCTTGTCTTCTTCATGGTGATCTCCTGATTGAGGTGGAGTGGTTCTACATGTGGAAGAGGTGAAAGAGAAGGTTGGAAGGTAGATCTAGGTTAGATAGATCTACGACAAAGGAGGTTTTGGTGTGTGATTGCAGAAAGGTGTTAGGGTGTAGATTTCACTTGTTTGTGGTGATGGCTTCAAGTAGATTTGAAGTAGACTTTGAAAAATTTGATGGCAAGAGAAACTTTACCTTATGGTAGTAAAGGATAAAAGATTTGCTGGTTCAGCAAAGGATAAAAGATTTGCTGGTTCAGCAAAGGATCTACAAGGTGTTAGTAAGGAAAAGATCGGAAAGGATCAGTGCTAAGAACTGGAAGGAGTTGGAAGAAATTATCTTTAGTACCATCAGGATGTGCTTGGCTAACCAGGTGTTATTTGAGGTTTATGCAGAGACTACAGCAAAGGAGCTCTGGATGAGACTAGAAAATACATACATGGGGAAGAATATAATGAACAAGCTGTGGTTGAAAAAACAGCTGTATAGTCTGAGGATGCCCAAAGGAGGAGACCTCGTTGCTCATATTTAGAGATTTAATTAAGTCTATTCAGAGGTGATGAGTTTGGATATGAAGATAGATGAGGAGGATAGGGTATTATTACTACTGTGTTCTATCCCAAGATCATATGATAGTCTCATAATAATTTTAGTTTATGAAAAAGTGACCCTAAACTATGAAGAAGCTATTGGAGTGCTCAGATCTAATGAGCAAAGGAAAAAGATCTATAAGGGTAATCATAACTTTAAGGTTCTGATTGTGAATAAGAGGTAGGAAAGATCAAAGAAAAATGTTTGGGGTAAATCTAAGAGCAGGTCAAAGTCTCAGGATCAGAAGAAAATCTGGAAGTATTTCAAGTGCCATCAAACTGGGCACTTGAAGAGGAATTGTCTTCTTTTGAAATCAGAGAAAGGAAAGGCCAGTAAGAATGATGATACAACATCTATGAGTAGTGAAGAAGATCTACTAGTTGTATTAGATAGATCCATAGAGTATGATACTGTATGGATATTGGATTCGGCATGCTCATATCACTATACCTCATATTGGGAGTGGTTTGTCACTTATGACAGATTAGATGGAGGGACTATAAGCCTTGGTGATGATCATCCTTGTAAGGTGGTTGGAGTTAGTACTATTAGGGTGAGGATGTATGATAGAGTTATTCATATATTGTCAAATATCAAGCATGCATCGGAGTTGAAGAAGAACTTGATATCTTTGGGCTACTTGGAGAAGCAGGGATATATTTTTAGCAGCCAACCGAAAAGTGGATGCTTGAAGATTACTAAGGAAGCTTTGGTGGTGATGAGAGGAAGAAGATTGAGCAACAATCTCTATAGGATGGAAGGCTCAGTGGTGAATGATAGTGCAGAGGTGCTTGCAGTGGCATAGGAGGAATAGCTTATGTATCGACTGTGGCACTATCAGATGGGTCACATGAGTGATCGAGGGCTCACGGAGTTAAGCAGAAGAGGTATGATCACAGCTCTGAAGAAGGAGGACAACGATTTGTTTGAGCCATACATCTTTAATATACAATATAGGGTGAAGTTTATCAATAGTACCAAGCATATTGTAGGAGTGCTGGATTGAGTGCGCTCAGATGTTTAGAGATTGGCTCCTGTTTCAGCTAGAGGTGGGGTAAAATATTTTATCATATTTATTGATGACTACTCAAGAAAGGTGTGGTTATATCTGATGAAGAAGAAATCAGAGGTGTTTGTCCGATTTCGAGCTTGAAGAGCTGAGGTAGAAAAGGAGATAGGAAAACAGGTGAAGTGCCTTAGGTCAGATAATGGAGGGGAATACATAAGTCTGGAGTTTAGGAGGTATTATGAGGAGAATGGCATTAAACGCTATTACACAGTGAAAATGACCCCTCAGCAGAATGGTGTTGTAGAGAGGATGAACCGGACACTGATAGAGAAGGCACGGAGTTTGAGGCTACAGACATCACTTCCAAAGTCTTTTTGGAGTGATGCTATAACTTTTTCATGTTTTCTTATTAACAGGTCCCCTCATTGCAAGCTGAATAGGAACATTCCAGAGGAGGTCTGGAGTGGGAAGAAGGTGGAGCTTAGCCACTTGAGAGTTTTCGGTTGCCCGATCTATGCACATGTGGAGGCAACTGAAAGAAGTAAGCTGGACCTAAGTCTCAGAAGATGACATTCATCGAGTATCCATAAGATGTCAAAGGGTACTTATTGTGGGACACTCAAGCACAGAGGTCGGTGATCAATAGGGATATTATTTTTGATGAGAGGACCATCTTAGAGAGGTCGAAGAGTACAGATGGAGCTGGAGAAGTAAAGATGGACAGTGGTGCTCAGTCACAGGTTGATAGTATGCAGTCTACTTCCATCTACAGAAGTGTACCTATTGAGGTAGAGTTGGGTAAAAGAGGTCTTACTCAGATAGAGGACCAGCAGTTCAGATGGAGGTGCAGAACGAGCCACAGACATCAGGTATAAGGAATGCACCAGTGGGAGTGGCATTGCACAAGCCTCAGTGTACTATCCACAGATCGATCAGGTATGGCATTGATGAGATCATTTCATATGCTCTCATCACTGCTAATGGAGATTCAGAGGTATTCGAGGAGGCCATGAAGAGTCCAGATCGAGAATCATGGATGTAGGCCATGATGGAAGAGATGAAGTCACTGGAAAAGAACAAGACATGGCAGCTAGTGGATCTACTAAGAGGTGCTCAAGCAATCAGCTCTAAGTGGGTATTCACACAAAAGGAGGCACCTTCAGAGCAAGATGGAGTCAGATTTAAGACAAGGCTTGTTGCCAAGGGGTACTCTCAAAGAGAAGAAGTGGACTACACTGAGGTATTCTCTATGGTGGTGCATCATACTTCATTTCGGACGTTGCTGTCGCTTATAGCTCAGCATGATATGGAGTTGGAGCAGATGGATGTGAAGATGGCATTTTTATATGGAAGCCTAGAGGAGAGGATTTACATAAAGTAACCAGCTGGTTTCATTCAGATTGGATTGGAGGAAAAGATATGTTTACTCAGAAGATCTCTCTATGGCCTGAAGCAATCACCCCGTCAGTGGTACAAAAGGTTTGATGCCTTTGTACTAAGCCTTAGATTTGTTAGATATGAACATAACAACTGTGTTTATGTCAGAGATATGGATGAGGATGATGCTATGTATCTATTTCTGTATGTGGATGATATGCTTATTGCCAGTAGGAGTGCTAAAGCAGTGGATGAGTTGAAAGGTGTATTATCTTCAGAGTTTGAGATGAACTTAGATCCAGCCAGGAAGATACTCGGCATGAAGATTTGTCGAGATAGGAGCAGAGGTATTCTCCACTTATCACAGGGAAGATACATTAGCAAGGTGTTGAAGAGGTTTGGGATGAAGAAGGCCAAACCAGTTGGAACACCTTTAGCTAGTCACATGGCTCTTTCAAAGCAGCAGTGCCTTCAAACAGAGGAAAAGAAAGAGTACATGGAAAGAGTTTCCTATACCAGCATTGTGGAAAGTGTGATGTATGCCATGGTATATTGCAGACCTGATATAGTATATGCAGTGAGCCAGATGAGCAGATACATGACCAATCCTGAAAAAGAGCACTAAAAGGCATTGAAGTGGGTTCTTCGGTATATACAAGGAACCCAAAGCCTTGGTTTGACATTTGAGCAGCAAGGAGGATAAGGAAGGATGTCAGATGTTTTAGATCCTCTGAAAGATTTTGTGGATGCTGACTATGCAAGTGATCGGGACACGAGGAGGTCTACCACTGATTATGTTTTTAGCATGTATGTGGACCGATTTTATGGAGATCTACCCTTCAACCAATCATGACCTTATTTATCACAAAGGTCGAGTATATTAGGATCACAGAGGTAGTGAAGGAGGGTCTTTGGCTCAAAAGACTCATCGGAGAGATGGGAGTAGAGCATAGACAGTGGTATTTCATAGTGATAGTCAGAGTGCCTTGCATCTAGTTTAGAATCCAATCTATCATGCTAGGATAAAGTATATAGACATGCGATACCACAAGATTAGAGAGCTAGTGGAGGAAGGTGAAGTAGGGCTCATGAAAATTCATATAAAGGAGAACTAGTCAGATGCACTTACAAAAGTTCTTCCCCATGATAGCTTTGGTACATGTGTGGCATGGATGGCTTTGAAAGACAAGGCTGAGTCATAAGGACTTGGGAGCACTAAGGTGGAGATTGTGAGCTCAGGTGTAGTGCTCCCAAGCCTTGAAAATAGTTGAAAATAGGCCAAGGGGTTAAGGAATCCAGCCAATTGAAGGTTTAGCCAAAGGGGATATCTGAGTCGGCTCGATCTCAGTAAGAGTTGACTCGATTCCAGGCGAGTCAACTCGGTTCAATAAGAGTTAACTCAATCTCAAAGAGGCTACCAGACAGAGAGCTGTATTTCAAAAATCTATGACCGACATGCTGTCGAGTTGACTCGATCTCAGTACGAGTCGACTCGATTTCCATCAAGTCGACTTGATCTCAATAAGAGTTGACTCAATTTTTGAACAAAAGCTGTACGAAATTTCTGTTTGGGGCTAGGGTCTAGTTTGATCCTAGGTGACTTAAGATCTTGGTTAAAGAGGTCTTAAGGAGCTAATTCATGATTTGGACTGGAATTAATTCTAAGGGGGTGAGTGCATGACAAGACATGGGTGTACATGGATTTGGGGTATACAATCACATTACGTTAGCTATTGGGAGTTTTGTTGAGCTTTGGACTAGATCCTTTTTGTATAGGTATATATACATGAAATTAGGTCAAGAATTTGATGTATGCTGAATACCAGAAATCAATAAAAGCTCTTTCTCCTAAGAACTCTCTCCTCTCTCTTTTCATTCGAAGCTAGGGCATCATTGATTGCCCTTGATCTTCATTGTTTGTGCTTCTACATCTAGGTGTTCTTTCTTCGATTGCTGGCTAATCACTAGGTTCCTACAGTGGTCCTAGTTTCTCCAACAAAGTCATATGGAAGTTTTGAGAGAGAGGAAGGAGAGGAATAGAGGGAGAGGAAGGGGGTTCAGGTTGGGTCTTGGGCTCGAGCTTGGGCTCGAAATAGCCCGGTTGGGCTAGAATTCTATAAGTTTATTAAGTATTAACAATAAAAATTTTTATCGTTAATAATACTTATTTGTGACACAATGTGTTATTTCATCAGAAATAATTAAATTATTTACGACGGAGCCTTACGTCGCAAATAAGTAATGGTATTCAATTTTTTATTTTTCTTTCAATATTAGTGATGAAAATTTTTAGTCATAAATAAGTTAATTGAGATAAAAATTAGCTTTTCATCGCAAAAAATTTAACTATTAACGGTGAAAACTCTATAGTCGCTAATATTTAGATATTTATAATTTTAATAATATTTTATTATTTATGATAAAAATATTCATCAAAAATAAATTTTTTATTATGATAAAATTATTATTTTCATCGTTAATATTTTTTATTTATGATGAAAACTTAGAATCATCGTAAATATTTTTTAATTATCGATGAAAATTTAGATTCATCATTGATATCCTTATTTGCGACAGATATTTTTTCCGTCACAAATAAATTCGTCATGAAAACTCTCTTCCCTTGTAGTGTGTGTTGAGTAAATGTGAGAATATGAGAATTGAAAGTACTTGAATCCTTCCTCTCTCTTTTTGTTTCTTGAATATTTTCTTCAATAAATTCAGTAGCTTTGAATCCTTAGTTCTCTATTTGAATTTTTTACTTTTATGGCCTCCAAAAATACCGGCAATGAATGCTCTAGTCATTGGAAGCTTAAAAATAGTCATTTTATATGAAATATGGCTAAACATTATTTTGTCAGAAATCTATAAGTCGACTCATCTAAACTTTTAGTTGGCTAACTTGAAGTGTTGAGTCGGCTAAATGAAACTTTGGATCGGCTTAAGAACGATGCAAATCTTCTTGCTTTCTATTGTTCGATTTGCTTGAGATTGGGTTGGCTCAGATATCTTCTTAATCAGCTAATTTTATAATTTAGTTAGCTAACTTAATTTTTGGATTAGCTCAGAGAACTTATATATTTTTATTATTTTTATTTTTTTTATCTCTAAGAATAAGTCAACTATCCCTTTCATATGAGTCAGCTAAGTTTCTATCTTGATCGGCTAACTTATTTTCAAGGTCAGCTTAGGAGAATATCTAAAATCTTCATTCTTTTATCTTCAACTTGAGTTTGAGGTCGAGTCGGCTATCCTTGTACATGAGTTGGCTATGACTCTATCTTAGTTGGCTTAGATGAGAACTTAGTTGGCTAAGGAAAATATTTGGATTTCATATCTTTCTATTTTTTTTCTTAAATTGAGATTAGATCGGCTAAGTTCTTTTTGGTCGACTCATAGGCATATGATGCATGCTAAAAATGTTTTGCTTTGTTTTTTAGTAGTTTTTTTTGTTCAAAGATATTCTAGGCTAGGCTTGCCTTTTTAAAATTAATTTTTGAGCAAATAACTTTATTGAGAAGTCTTTCTAGGCTAGACTTTTTTTTTTCAAATTTCTTTCATATCAAACTTAGTTTCTTTGCTTCCATAACTTAAAAATCTTATTTTGGAGATATGAATTTACTTAAATTTTGAGAGGATTTTTTTTTAATGAAATCAATCATTGGACAATATAAGAAATCCTATAATTACTCTCACAAGTATTATTAGTAACTATAATTTATACTCAAATTCTTTTGATATCATCAAAATCAAATTCAGAATAAACAATCTCTTCCTTTTTGATGATGATAAAATCTTTTGAGTACTATCTTTCAAGTACCAATGGATTTTTAAAATTTTGATACAGAACATCTTAATAGTAAAGATTAAGCATTCATCAAATTTTAACCAAAACTCTCCTTTTTTTATGTAAAAAGCCAATTTTTGAAAAACTTTGAACTTTCTCTTGATTTCTCCCTCTTTTGAAATATGTTAACTTTCTCTTGATTTCTCTTTCTTTTGAAATATGTTCTAGTACTCTCTTAATTTCTCCCTCTTTTTGTCATAATAAAGGTGGTTAATAAAAATTTTCTTCCCCTTAATAAACTATATTTATTCATTATCATATTTCAAGCAAATATAGGCCAATCAAGCATATTCATTTCAATGATATACAATCATTCATTCAATCATTTAAATAGGAATAATACAAGAACATACAATGTACTCATTTATCGCATAAAATATAAAATGTCATTGATAATCAAAGATTTTACTTATATCAAAGAGCCTGTCTTTTACAAAAATAGATACGTACGAGGACAAGGAAATCATACTAAAATAAGCACCAAAGTAAACATATAAATATGCAGAATATGATGTGTCTTAAGGAAGGATCAATCAAAAGAGGGTGCAGGGTCAGAGGATAGTGGCAGGTCTCTAGAGTTCCATGGTCCTAGAGTAGAAAAGTTGTGATCAATGCCTTTTTCAAAGCAAAATTTGTCAAAAGTTGGATTTTCAAATTTCGTACAATGATCACTTCTAATTTTTAAAATATTGTAATCCTTTTCACTTGTGATTTTCTTAAACAATCTAGCAAATGTTTCAAAAGCTTCATCTTTGCGTACAAGAAATAAAATCCAAGTGAATCGAGAAAAATCATCAATAATAATAAAGCCAAATCATTTATGATCAAAATTAGTAGTTTTGATACATCCAAATAAATCCATGTGCAAAAGTTTCAATGGCCTACTAGCTGAAACAATATTTTTAGGTTTAAATGAAGATCTAGTTTGTTTAACTAATTGATATACATTGCAAACTTTATTCTTTTCAAAATCAATTTTTGATAATCATCTAACCAAATCATTTCTAATGAATCTAGCTATAGAATTTATACTTGCATGACCTAGTCTATTATACCAAATCCAACTAGCTTCAGTGACTTTGGCATTCATAACAATTGGACATTTTATATTATCCTTGCAAAGATCATCAGGATCCACTAAATAAATATTTTTATATCTTTTTCTTATGAATTTGATACTAGTATAAGTGAAACTAGTCACAATGCAATACAATGATTTAAATGAAATATTAAAGTCTTTATCACATAGTTGACTTAGGCTAAGTAAATTATGCATTAAACCATCAATAAGCAAAACATTCTCAATATAAGTGGTAGGAGTGATCTTTATATTATGGAGACCAATAATTTTATCTTTATCATTACCTCCAAACATAACAACTCCTCCATCTTTGACTTTAAAAAAGATAAATTGACATTTATCCTCCATCATGTGTTTTGAGTATCCACTATCTAGATACCACTTTCTTTTCATTTTAAGGGATGCCATGCACACTTGTAAAATATGAATCAAGTTTTTTTAGGTACCCAAACTTTTTTAGATCCTTTGAGGTTAGTTGCAATGGTTTCTTCTAGAACCCAAATTTGCTTCACTTTGATATTTTTAAATTTAAATATATTACAATCAATAGATTTATAAGAAACTTTATTATATTGGAAATAAGCAATAGCATTCCTTTCAAATATGGATTTTATAAATATATTTTTTAAAAATTTCTATTTATTCTTTTTGGTATAAGAAATTTCTATTTGTTTGAAGTATTAAAACCTAGGCCAACTTTATGAAACATAATTTTTCATTTTTCTAAAAGTATTTGCAGATTTTGAGAGCTAAGAGTGAATTTGTCAATAATAGGTTTCAACTTATCAACTTTTTTTTTGAAGGCTTTCATTCTTTTCAATCAAATCATTTTATCTTTTCAAAAGATTTTTCTTTTCTTTTCAAAATTTTTTTTTTCTTCAATCAAGGAATGATTTAACTTTTGAAGTTCTTTATTTTTAAGAGAAAGCTTTTTGAAATCATCGAGTAGTTTATAAAAAATATTATGCAGATCATTAAAAATAAAGTTATTATAATTTTTAGTGTTTACCTCATCCTTGTATGCCATAAGGTAAAAGTTTGCTTTTTCTTTCTTTGATTCTTCTTCTTCTTCTTCGAAACTTGAATCTTCATCATTGCTTCAAGTAACTACCTTCGCTTCTTTTTGAATTTTCTAAAGATCTTTTTGAGTATTGGACAATTGGCTGTAAAATATTCAGATTTCTTACATTTATAGCCTAGCACCAGTTGCCCCTTTTCTTTTTTTATCCTTTTCTTTGCTTCCTTCTCCTTTACTAGATCCTTTCTTTTTGAGGCCATATCTTTTCTTCTCATCAATCTTTTAAATCTTCTTATAGTCATGGCCATTTCATCATCATTGTCGGATTCCTCTGGTGGATCACTTTCCTCTTCTTTATTTACCATTGACTTCAAGCAGTAGTTCTTCTTTTCTTTACCTCTTCTTCTATATTTTGATTTATGCTCAACTCATGAGTTATGAGTGAGCCAATAAGCTCTTTTAAAGAAAATTTGTTGAGATCTTTAGCTTCTTAGATCCCCGTTATCTTAGCTTTCTAATTCTTTAGTAATGATCTGATAAGTTTACAAACAAGCTCACTATTAGTATAGTCCTTGCTAAAATTTTTTAAATCATTTATTATATTAGTAAATCTAGTGAACATATCAGTAATACTTTACTAGATTTTATTTTAAATAATTTATATTTATGTATAGACATATTAATTTTTAATTCTTTAACTTGATTTATATCCTCATGGATAACTTCTAATCTATCTCAAATTTTTTTGTAGATATAGATGTAAAAATTTTATTAAATTCATTAGTATCTAAAGCATAATAAAAAATATTCATTACTTTTATATTTAATTAAGTTAATCTTTTATTTATATTATCTCAAATATTTTCAGGCTTGGAAGAGATAACACCATCAATTATAATAGTGAATGTGTAAGGACCATTAATTATGACATTTCACATATCATAATCTTATGCTTAAATTAAGATTTTCATTCGTGCCTTTCAGCTTGCATAATTTATGCCATTAAAAAGTGAAGATTTATTGATTGATTGGTCTTCAACCATGAAGGTGCCAATTAGATTGCCATTGATCTTTAACTCTTAATGGTTAGATCAATTGAGCTGAGTATCTACTCTGATACCATTCATTTTTCAAACATGACAATCCAAGAGTGGGGGGTGACTGGGGTTTCTTAAAATTTATTTGAAACACTTGTGCCTAAAATTAAATTTAGAAGTACTTCTACAATGCTTAGCAATAAATAAAGGAGCAGCAAAAAAATAAATGTAAAGACAAATACACAAATATAAACATAAGAGATTTATAGTGATTCGATGCTCAACTCAGCATCTACATCCATTCTTCAAGTCAACCCATTTAGAAATTTCAACTATAATCCTACACAATTACAGTTTGATTGTTTTCATAGATTCACAATCCAACCTTTTGATTTTTTCAGGCAGATCAACTAAAATCTTACAACTGATTATTTTTTTAGGTTCATGACCAACTCAATTGGTTTTTATTGGTTCACCAATCAAAATCATACAATATCCAATTTGTGGCTTGGACCAACCCTCTCAAAATATAAGTTTTTTTTCCAAGAAACTTATCATAATAGCTAAAGAAAGATATACAAAAAATTAAAGCATAAAAGGTAAAATCTTTAAACTCTTGAAGAAATCAAAGTGGTTGAGCTCTTGAGTTATTTTGATTTCTTTTTTGAATGCTCAAAAGAGGATTAATGGAGACTTGAATACTTTTACTTGGTGCTTGCTAGCTCAATTAAGTAAATACTTCCTCTCTTTTAAGTTGAGTAAATATGAAAAGATCAGAATTGAAAGCACTTGAAATATCCTTCCTCGCTCTCTTTTTGTTTCACTCAAAATGTTTGAATATTTTCTTCAATAAGTTCAACAGCTTTGAATCTTTAGTTTTCTACTTGAATTCTTCACTTTTATAGCAAAAAAAATCTTTACAATTAGTGCTCTGGCCATTGGAAGCTAAAAAAAAAGCCGTTTGACATAAAATATAGTCATTTGAAATAATCTAGAAAACAAGCCATTGTTCTATCAGAAATCTATAAGTTGGCTTATCTAAGCTCTTTGTCGGCTAACCTAAAGTATTTAATCGACTAAGTAAAACTCTGGGATGGCTCAAAGAATAGATATAAATTTTCTTATTTTTTATCTGTCTGAGACTAGATCGGCTCAGATATCTTTTTAGTCGACTAACTTCATAACTTTATAATTTGATTGGCTAACTTATTTTCTAGATCAGCTCAGAGAATTTATAAATTTTTACTACTTTTTATCTTCTTCTGCCTCTAAGATTGAGTTGACTATCCTATTCATATGAGTCGACTAAGTTTTTATTTTGGTCGGCTAACTTGTTTTCACAATTGACTCGGGAGAATATCTGAAATCTTTACTCTTTTGTCTTCAACTTAAGTCTCAGGCTGTGTCGGCTATGATTCTATCTTGATTAGCTCAGATGAAAATTTGGTTCACTAAGAGAAAAAGTTTGATTTTCACATCTTTTTGTCTATTTTCTTAAATTGAGACTGGATCGGTGAAGCTTCTTTCTTAATCAGCTCATAGGCATGCCATGTATGTCGAAAGTAATTCATTTCATTTTTAAGTACCTTCTTGAAATTAATTTTTGAGTGGATAATCTTGTTAAGAAGTCTTTCTAGACTAGATTTTTCTTTTTCAAATTTTTGTTATGCTGAACTCAATTTTTTTTACTTTCATAACTTGAAAATTTGATTTTGAGAACATGGATTTACTCAAATTTTGAGAGAACTTCTTCTTGAATGAAATCATCCATTAAGTATTATAAAAATATCTTATAATCACTCTCACAAGTATCATAAGTAACTATAGTTTGTACTCAAACTCTTTTGACATCATCAAAATCAATTATAGGGCTAATACATTATAAGTTCAAATAGATATAGTTATTAGCTTAATACTAATGAGTTTTGTGATCTTGATTCTTTAAATTTGGTATTCCTGCAATACATTACTAAGAATTTTTTTTTGTTCAAGTACTCTACATCAATAAAATTTTTTAATTACTCCTACTTTATCTTTATAGTTAATGCTCCTCTTTATATATGCCACTTAATTTTTTTTAATTCTTTCTCCCCCTTACTATTATCTCATTCTTTATTACAAATTGAGTCATGATATACTAGAGTAGTAAAACATAAAAAATACATATTTCAAAATATAAGAGCATATTTATTTTAAAAAATATTAAAATTTTTTATAAAAATAAAGTTGAAATCCGATATGAGGATAATACTACTAAATTTCAGTAAGAGTCATAGCATTATAATATGTATCAAAGTATTGAGTATATAGAGCATATAAAGTATCACAAAGAGATTCATCAAAATCAATCCATTACAATATATAAGAGCATTAAGTACTTTCAGTTTTAACTAAGATATTTATAAATTTGTTCACTTTAGAAAATTTATTCTATTTTAATTTAGGTTGAATTATATGTTAAACTATGTAGAAGTTTAATATTTTCAATAAATGTAGAAGGGGTGATGCTATTGTTAACAGTGCTATTGACCTTTTCTTTATCATTGTCACAAAATATTACTAGCCTCCATCTTTAGCTTCAAAGGTGATGAATTAAGATTCTTCACTTGTTATGTGCCTCAAACATCCATTGTCCAAGTACCATTTCTTCTTTAATGTATAGGATGCCGGGCACACTTGTAAAACAATCATGTTTTAAATTTTACTATTCAAACTTTCTTGAATCCTTTGGGATTAGTAGGTATAGTTTTTTTAATAATCCAAATCTTTTTAGTTACAATATGGTCTATTTCTTGATATTACAATCATAAGCTTTATGGCCTAATCCATTGCACTTGAAACAAATTATTGAAAATTTTCAGAAGAAGATTTGATAAACATATTCTTCAAAATTTTTTATTTTCTTAAAGGATTAAGTTCAACTCCTACTTTATTAAAAATAACACTTTGATCATTCAAAATTATTTGTAGTTTCTAGAACTCAAAGTAAATTTATCAACTATAGATTTTAGTTTATTAACTTCCTCTTATAATTCATTTTTTCTTTAATCAAAATATTTTTTTGATTTTGAAATCTTTCTTTTTTTAGCAAGAAGTTGATTTTTTTTTAAATTCTTTATTTCTGTATCCTAGCCTTTTTAAATAATTTATTAGCTCATAAAATACTTTTTATAATTCATCAAAAGTAAAATCAATGAGATTTTTAGAGTATATCTCATCCTTTTATATCATAAAGCATAAATTATTTATCTTTTAATTCTCTTTCTTGAAGCTAAAATCTTTGCTGTTACTCCAAGTTGCCTTCTTCTTCTTATTTTTGCTTAGCTCCCCCTAACTAAAGCTTTCTTTATTCTTTCTAGCTTCTTCTTCTTCTTCTTCTTCAGAAAATTTTTGAATTTTTTGATGATTAATGATAAGTCCTTGTCTTCTTCACTTGATTTCTTAATTTTCATATTATCTTCTTCATTTAGGAATTTGAATGCCAATATTTTCTATCTTATTATTGTTCTTTCCATCTTGATTTATCATGATTTGCTCATGGATCATGAGGAAACCCAAGAGCTCCTCTAAAGATAGTTGATTTAGATCCTTTGCATCTTAAATTGCTATCACTTTTACTTCTCAAGATCTAAGCAATAATTTTACAATTTTTCTTACACTATAAAAATCTAGACTATTAGCAATGGCTAGTTACCATCGCTAATAGTCCACATGCCGTTGCTAATAACCTCACTATCGTTAATTCCATCGTAACAACCAATCTGAAAAAAATCTGATTGCTAAATACTCTTATTAGTGATGGAAACTCTAGTCATCGCTAATAAGGCTATTAGCGATGGTTTTAGTGATGATAAAATTTTATCATTAATTATGCTTTAATTTTTAAATTAAAATTTTAAATTAAATTTTTAAAAAAATTTTAAAAAATATTAGTGATGGTATTTGCCATCATTAATGATGTCTCTATTTTTTTTTAATTTTTAAATTAAATATTTTTTTAAAAAAATATTAGCAACAATATTATCGTCGCTAATGCTGTCGTTAATCAGTATTAGCGATGATATTTTTTATCACTAATAATTAATTTTATTTTTTTTTAAAATTAATAATAATATTTTTTAAAATTTATTTTAATTAATCACAATGAATTATGGTTTTTAATACCTGTTATAATTAAAATCCAAAGATAATATGAGAATCAATAATTAAAAACTAATTATATTATACTAAAAATATAAATTATATATTTTCTTTTACAAGCAGTATCAAAAAAAATATAATACATCAAAAAAAAAAATTAGGTCAGATCCTCATCATCATCCACCTCCTCCTCCTCCTCCTCTCCAGTGGCTGGTGGATGAGAACCGGATATTCCAGCATCCTGTAATAAAAAAAATAAAATAATATTAGTAAATTTTAATACGAAGATATATCTTTTGATTTACTCCTCTGATTTTTAAATAAATTATTTCTATAGATTTCATTCGATGATATGGAGCTATAAATACCCCCAGCCCATCGATCGGATAGTTAGATTGAATTTTTAGCCCCTAAATCTCCTTTCCAGACTCAAACCTAAATATATGAAGCTTCTAAATATAAAAACTTAAAATAAGTAAAAGGATATAGTAATATAATTATGTGATGTGATGGCTAGGATGATGAGTCCAGTCAATCGTGTAGCTATGGGTCTCGAACAAGCTCCATGATCGTATCACAGATGACATCCAGGAGGCTCTGAGATCGCTGGCTCAGAATAACTAAAGTATTAGAGTTTACCACATGCGATGTGTGCCACAGAACTATGTGAGCTGGCTGCATAAGAGCTCTCTTCTCCAATGCTTCCTCCTCAGCTGTGATGACTCCAGCCTCGAGAAGACATAATCTATAATCTTTAAAAATAAAAATAACTATATATCATATTATATTAATTATATATTAAAATAAAATAACTATGTATCATATTTATTTAACTATATATTATGATACCTTAACTTTGTATCATGTTCATAAAAGTAACATGTATAATTTATGATTAAAGAAAAAATGAGTAATATTAGTTTGAAATATAAATCAGAAAAAGAATATCTGATTGCATCAATAGGATACTTTTTCCCAGATCTTGATCATGTACGATTTCAATTTTCTTTTGAGCATCCTAGTTTCTATAAGAAGTAGTTCTTCTTCGATCAAAGGTAACTTGTCACAAGTATTTGTCACCCAATGGAGTTTGACTTCTATCTTTATAGTCATGCAGACCAACACATTATCATGCACTGCTGGATGAGAATCATTTTTCTGTTGATACATTACGGATGCTTACTAACAATCTTATATAACATCTGATCTCTCTAATGAAAAATCGATATCAATTGGCAGGTCTAGGGATAGGTCTGCTGTGGTGCATCATCTATCGCAAATTAAGGACAACGTTACTAGAGGCATCAAGTTGATCTAGTAAAAATAAATAGATATTTAGGCAAGTGGAGCCCCAGTCCTTGACTTCCTAGACTTATAGGATTCCAAGAAAATTACTATTTATTGGGGGTGTTTAAGAGAAGGTAAGTTCAAGTCCATAGTGTACCAGCAAGTTGCTATTGAGAATTATGTCCCAAAGCCAATTGTCAGCCTATTAACGATTGTACTTATCATTGTAATTGTATATGAATTATTGAATTAATAAATATTATTTAGTTTTTTTATCACTGTGTACATCTCATTTTGAACTCCTGTTATGTGATGAAGTCCTTAGGACTATTGGATTCGATATAGGAGGATATATCGTTTAGTTCTTAAATGAGTTCGCAATCAAATGATATGCTATTACTAGGACGATAGACATATTAAGTGTAGGTCGTTGTGTACCATATAGGTTGGTTGTCCTCTAAATCAAGAAGTGTAGAGACGCTGGTATGGTATGCAGGTGAAATATAGGAGTATATTTCACTGAACGTGACCAACTTTAGAGCACTCTGCTGTTAAGAGTCACTCTGAAGGAATATAGTTATAAGTGTCCCTCTGACTTGAGATCACCACAGTGACTTGCAAGCAACTCACTATATTTTGGTGTCAGACTACCTGAATTTCTAATTCAGTGATGAAAGGTTCTGGGCAAAGTCAAATACTTGTGAAGTCGGTGTATGAGTCAAGATAGAATTGACCCCTCCGAATAAGTAGGAGTTAATGCATCAGTGTGTTTCAATTCAGTAAAACCTTGGTCGGGGTAATCCATGTGATGGACTTTGAAAATTAAAATATAATGTGGATGACCATATCAGGGTTGGCAGTTAAACCCTAGGTCACCTTGAGCATTTGGGTCAAAAGAATGAATTATATGGTAACTATATTCAAATAGGTTCTTGAGTGTTGCTTAGCATACATTCGATCTATCCAGATATCGGGTACCATTACTAGATGGTTACTCTGATTGGTACAGAAATCAGTTTCTATGCTACTGACTTAGGTTTGAACCTATGGGGTCACATATATTAGAAGTTTTTCTCTGATCACTTGGCTAATCTGAAGAGTCCCAGTCAACGGAGACTCTAGTGAAGAGTCCCACTTGACGGGGACTCTAGAGAAGAGTCCCACTAAACGGGGACTCTAGAGAAGAGTCCCACTAGGCTTGGACTCTATCTTTAATGAAGAATTAATTAATGATTAGATCACTAATTAGCTCAATTTGATTGAGTATTAAAGTCTAGATCAAGTCCGATTGAATTTGATTCAATCAAGTTCGATTAGGTTATGAGATGACCTAATCGGTAAGGAAGAAATGATCCTGATTTGATCAGATCTATGGCTCAATTAATTTATTAATTTGATCAAATTTAATTAAAATTATAAGAGTATAATTAGATTAGGTTCATCATATTTTATTTGGGTCTAATTTGATTGGGTTTGAAAGAAATCTAATTGGTTAAACCCTAGAGTCTCAAATGAGTAGGACTCTATCCCTTGCGCCACCTAACTTATCTCATGCCTTTTCTCACCGTACAAAATCAGTTTGTATGTGAGAAAATTAAAAAATAGTCCTTCTTTTGTCACTCATTAAGGATAGAAATTGGTTGGTTTTGATTTGAATTCAAATTAATTTGAATTTCAACTTAAAACCTTCTCCATATCCTTCCACACGTTGGCTGCTTTTGAAGGGGTCTATTGTGTACGAGAAAAAGAGGACTTTTCAATTGATTTTCCTATCTAATTTTCTTTGGTAAGTCTTTCTTTAAGTTAGATAAGGGTGAGAAAAAGTTAGAGTCAAATTAAAATTCAAAAAAGTTTGAATTGCAACAAACTCCAGTCCTTATTCTGTTTTATCTCGTTTGTGCGACAACCATAAAAAAGCCATAATTTTGTATGCTAAAAGAAGAGTGCTCTTTACTACAAGATATCAGAAAGAAAGAGGGTCAAAAACACTTCTTTGGGATATGGGGATTGGATGGGTTTTCTTCCTCCTTGGCATGAACAAAAGAGGAGACCATTCTCCTCTTGGGTGAGAGACCTAGAACTATTCTAGATTTTTGGGTAAGAAAAAAACCAAAGAGAAGAGAGTCTTCATCTAAATTTTCTCCACCGTCTAGCATCCTTCTCTGATCTATTTTCAACATTGAAAAGGTTCGAGATGATCAAAGAAGGAGATCAAGTCAGATCTGCCATCAGAAGCCGATTGCGCAAGCTAGCACTCTCGCGGAGGGCTGATCGGTCCGAGGGACTTCGTGTGGACCATCCGTAGAGGCTGGATGCTTGTACGGCTGTTCGATATTAGTGAGAGCTTCATACCATACTTACCAGTAGTAGAGATCATCAATCCATAAAAAGGTGATGAGTTCTGAACTCAACCGATATAATCTAAAGATTAGATTAAATTCAGGACATCGATGTGATCGATACAGTTTTCTATTTTATTTTAGATTTTATATATAAATTTTTTATATCATAAATCCTTAATGATAGTTTAGATCTGATTTAAGATATATTTAGAAGATTAAAATATTTAATTTTTTATTATTCTGCTGTAAAATTTTAAAAATACATACTTTGAACTATCCATTTTTTCTTTCATATGGTATCAGAACCAGATTTCTTATGACATAAATTTTTTATATATAATCTGATTTTAATTATTTAGATTAGATCTAAATATTTAATTTTAAATCTGAGTAGTATAGTAATCTGATTGGATAGATCCTTATAGGGATCCGGTTATAGGAGAAATCAGGATTTCACTATCCTATTTACCCATTCGATGGGATCTCCTATGGCATGTAGGGGTGCTGCGCAGTCTTTTCCATAATGATGAATAATGAAAAAAAATTTAAAATTTTATTTTAGATCTGAAATAATATATATTAGATCTAAAATTAAAGTTTTGATCATTAAATGATTGATTGTAAAAATATTTTACAAAATTGAAAACTATTTTCAAAACATCGAACCCGAACCCATATCAGCCCAAAACTTAATTGAGAATTAAGCGATCTAGATTTGAAAATCAAAGATCTAAGGTATTAATTTCATAACTCATGGGTTAATGGGTTAGCTCGAGTCAAGTCCATTTAACTGAGTTAGACCTAGGGTTAGAAATCATTGATAATAGACCATGTTAGTAATTGTTCAATCTAATTAAAAGTTAATTTGGATTGGGTCAATTTTTTCTCTTGATCAATTTCAATAGTTGAAGTTGGTCAAGTCCATGTCTTTGATTAGACTAATATGGACTTTGATTGTAGCTCTGTGGTCGAATTTAAGTCTATAAGTTGATCAAATTGAAAATGACTAACCAGTTGGTGTCTAAGGTAAGTATGGCAGCTTTGATCGATGGTCATTAATTGGGAGCTACTCGCATAGATTGAGTTTATGTCGAGTTAATGGCATATCCCTCCCATCGATCTCACTTATCTGGCCAACATAGTGAATCATATTTTGATTAGATCACTTAATGATTAGAGTTGACCCATGCTAACTAGAAAATCAGTGTGACTGATTTAGGTGCCCCTAGTTCGACTTGTCTTGAGTCTTCTTTATGACTTAGTGAAGTCAATGGAAGGATTTATGACTGATTAGCTGGACCAGCTTTTACCTAATCTTCTTTAATCTGAGTTGGTGAAGTCAGTGGGAAGATTAAGATTAACTGATCAAGTCTTTTCTTATCCATCAATTTAACTAATTAAATATTCTAAAATTGTTAGGTCTCTAAAATAAAATAGTTATGGTGATAACTAGATCATAGCCT
Organism: Elaeis guineensis; assembly: GCF_000442705.2. Taxonomy (NCBI): domain Eukaryota; kingdom Viridiplantae; phylum Streptophyta; class Magnoliopsida; order Arecales; family Arecaceae; genus Elaeis; species Elaeis guineensis. The sequence goes on along the minus strand of NC_026004.2, from coordinate 91,382,773 downwards.
CCCATTAAGTTGGATGATAATGAGTCCAATGGTTTAGATGATCACTAGAGGTGCCACATGCCTGGTGCTCATCTAGCTATCGAAATTATCATTCATAATATGTTGTTTTAGTTGTATCTTTCTGATCATGGTTAGGTTGGCTGAGCCACACTCGGGTCTGATCACTCATTTGTTAGATACACTAAATTCTGATATGTTAATGGTTAGACCTAACCAGAACCTTTAGTGGAGGCGCCACACACTTGCTGAAGAGGTGTCTGGGCAAAATTGAATACTAAAAATTATTTGATGAAATAATTGGTTAAAAACCTATCCATGGGTACATAAAGGTTGGCTGAGCCACACTCGGGCCCATGCGCAGTCCATGTGGATTCTAATATCCACTAAGAAATTAGTGTAATTCTTTAAATTGAAGGTAGAGGCTATCAATTCGAATAAAATAGTGGGAGAACCTTTAGACTAAAATCTATGTCTTTAGGCTTAATCAATTCATATACTAATTAGGTTCTAATTTTTTTTACAGTTATGGCCACCACCTTGTCGCTCTGATCACTATTAGATAGTGATAAATTGATGAGATCAAATTTCGATAGCTGGTATCGAAAGCTCAAAATAGTTCTGGAGTACGAACAGATTATATATATATTGACAGATCTGGCACCCGAGGAGCCAGCTCCAAATACACATAACACGATCAGAGACACTTATCAAAAATGACTCAACGATTGAACTACGGTTCGTTGTATTATGCTGGCGACGATGAATGATGAGTTTAGCCATCATTTCAAGAATGTTCAGCCACAGGATATGTTGCAAATATTGAATGAGTCCTTTGACACACACGATGATGTTGAGAGGTACAAAACTAGTTGTGCCATCTTCAACGTTCGAATGAGGGAAGAAGCATCAGTCACTGATCATGTATTGTACATGATCGAGATGATTGAGTGCCTAAGTAAGCTCAGCTTTCTCTTGCATGAGCAGTTGGGGAAGGATGCTATTTTGAACTCGCTACCCTACCTCCCTTTTTTTACTCATTTTCGAATGACAAAGCCTGCAGTTAACTACCACGGTTTGCTGGGGTTACTGTAAAACTTTGAGAAGGATCAGCAGCTCCAAAAAGAGTCAGTGAATATTGTGGGAGGGTCTTCTTCTGGACGTTGATCTTTTAAAAAAGGAAAGAAGAACAAGAAAATGGTGCAAAGTGCTGGGGCATCCAAATCTAGTCAGATCAAGAAATCTAAGTCCAACCAGAGTCAGATGGAATGCTTCTACTGCAAGAAATAGGGGCACTGAAAAAGAAATTATCCTCAATACATTGCCTCCCTGGATCCGAACAGACCGAGAAAGAAGTAAGTTATTGCTGGACAAGGTAATTATATGATAACACCTTGTAATTTTTTAATTTGTGATTCTACTATCTGGGTATTAGATACCGAAAGTCTTTTTAATATTTGCAATTCGTTGCAAGGTCTGCAGGTCAGTAAGAGATTTGAAGAAGATAAAAAGTTTCTAAATGTTGGAGATGGAAGATCAGTTTCAGTTCTAATATTAGAGACTATTAAGCTTGTATTCAAGTCTAGTGTAATTGTTCTAAGTAAATATCACTTTTGTCCTTCTTTTTTATTAAATATTATTTCTGTAGGTCTTTTGGCCATGTACGGTTATAAAATTTTAATAAAAAAAATAATTTTAATATCATTATGAATGATGTTAATGTGATGAATAGATAACTGAATAATGATATTTACATATTATCACAATCTGTTAGTGTAATGTACACATCCAACAAACATCCTAGAATTAGTGATGTCTTCGATATCTACTTTTGGCATTGTAGGTTAGGTCATGTTAACAAGAACAGAATAAACAAGTTGATACAAGAGAAAATCTTCGAAGTCAGTGATTGTAACTTACTTTCAATCTGTGAGTCCTGTTTTCTTGAAAAAATGATCAAATCACTTTTTACTGAAAAAGGTGAGTGAGCCAGTGAAGTTCTAAGTCTGATACATACTGATGTATGTGGACCGATGAACACTAGTGCCAGAGGTGGATATTATTATTTCATTATATTTACAGATGATCTATCAAGGTATGGGCACGTCTACTTAATGACACATAAGTCAGAATCATTTAAAATGTTCAAACGATTTCGTAATGAAATAGAAAAATAAACTAAAAAGAGTATTAAAACTCTTCAGTCCGATCAAGAAGGAGAATACCTCTTTAGTGAGTTTCTGACATAATTAGAAGAGAATGAGATTCTCTCACAATGGACTCCTTTTAGGACACCACAGCATAATGGTGTATCAAAAAGGAAGAATCGAACTTTGTTAGACATGGTTCGGTCCATGATGGGCTTTACAAGTCTGTCAATTTTTTTGGGGATACGCACTCGAGTTGACTTGTTATATTTTAAATAAAATTTTGAGTAAGTCTGTAAGTAAAACACCACATGAGATGTGGACAGGGCATAAGCCAGCACTCTCTCACCTCAAGATTTGGGAATGTCTGGCTTATGTCAAACGATTAAAAACTGACAAGCTTGGATCTAGGTCTGACAAATATCTATTTGTAGGATACCTAAAAGAGATCAAGAGATATTACTTCTACCTTGCTGACGAACAGAAGGTGTTCGTCAGCAATAGGGCTATCTTTTTAGAAAAGAAGTTCCTTGGTGAAAGAATTAATGTCTCAAAGATTGAACTTGATGAAGTTCGATCGGTAGAAGAACCGACACAATCTAGTAAATCCATAGAGTCGGACTTGATTAGATCAAATTCAGAATCTATTATAGAAACATCTTTAAGAAAATTCAATAGAGTACCACGTCAACCGAATAGATACTACGATTTCTTAGTCTGAGATGGAGATCCAGTTGAACTCGATCAGAACAATGAGGATCCGATCACCTATATGGATGCGATGCAGAGGTCTGACTCCGATAAGTAGTTGAAAGTTATGAAATCCAAAATGGAGTCCATGAAAATTAATAATGTATGGACATTGGTTGACCCACCTAAAAAGATAAAATCTATAGGGTGTAAGTGGATCTTCAAAAAGAAAAGGGGTGTAGATAGGAAGGTGGAGACCTATAAAGCCCATGGTATCAGAGTTGTTGGGAATTGTATCCCAAAGCCAATCATCAGCCTATTGACGGTTGTGCTTATCATTGTAATTGTATATAAATTATTGAATTAATAAATATTATTTGATTTTTTCGTCATTGTGTACATCTCATTTTGAACTCTTGTTATGTGATATTCTTAGGACTATTTGATTCGATATAGGAGGATATATCGTTTAGTCTTTAAATGAGTTCACGACCAAATGATATGCTATTACTAGGATGATAGACATATCAAGTGTAGGTCGTTGTGTGCCATATAGGTTGATTGTCCTCTTAACCAAGGAGCGTGGAGATGTTGGTATGGCATGCAGGTAAAATATAGGAGTACATTTCACTAAACGTGATCAACTCTGGAGCACTCTGCTGTCAAAAGTCACTCTGAAGGGATATAGGTATAAATATCCCTCCGACCTAAGATCACCACGATGACTTGCAAGTAGCTCACTATGCTTTGGTGTCGGACTATCTGAATTTTTAATTCAATAATAAAAAATTTTTGGACATAGTCAAGTACTTGTGAAGTCGGTGTGTGAGTCAAGATGAAATTGATCCCTCTGAATAAGTAGGAGTTAATATATCAGTGTGTTTCAATTCAGTAAAACCTTGACCAGGGTAATCCATGTGATGGATTTTAAAAATTGAAATACAATGTGAATGACCATATCAGGGTTGGCAGTTAAACCTTAGGTCACCTTGAGCATTTGGGTCAAAGGGATGAATTATACGGTAACTATATTCAAATAAGTTCTTGAGTGTTGCTTAGTATATATTTGGCCTATCTGGACGTCGGATATCATTGCTAGATGGTTATTTCGATTGGTACAAGAATCAATTTCTATAATACCGACTTAGATTCAAATCTATGGGGTCACACACATTAGAAGTTTCTCTCCGATCAGTTGGCTAATCTGAAGAGTCTCAGTCAACGGAGACTCTGCTGAAGAGTCCCACTTGATGGAGACTTTAGAGAAGAGTCCCACTAGACTTGGACTCTATCTTTAATGGAGGATTAATTAGTGATTAGATCACTAATTAGCTCAACTTAATTAAGCATTAAAGTCTGGATCAAGTCTGATTGAATTTGATTTAATCAAGTCAAGTCTGATTAGGTTATGAGATGATCTAATCGATAAGAGAGAAATGATCCTGATTTGATTGGATCTATGGCTCAATTAATTTATTAATTTGATCAAATTTAATTAAGGTTATAAGAGTATAATTATATTAGATTCATCATATTTTATTGAAGGAAAAATCAGCTTTTTTTCTTGTAGGATCTTCCAGATCTAATGAGATCTGGGGCGAAATATTTTTAAAAAAAATTATCCTACTTTATTTCAGATCTAAGATCTATTAGATCTGATTCTTATTATTTGATATTTAATCTAAAATTAAATCTAAAACTTGAGGATTAGAAGAATACCTCTAGGGTAACTAGATTACCCTATAGATGATCGCAGCAACGCCTGAGATTCTAAAATAGCCATGCAGTCCCCTGGCCTCTACCAGTATTCATTTGAGTAGGATTTGGATCATCTTCTCCTCATGAATCTTTGCTCCAAAAATTAGATTTAGATCTAATCTGCAAGATCTTCAAAAGATCTTTTGAAGCTGGAGCAGCAGATTCTCGACAAATCCCTGCAGTCTTCTGATCAGGGAGCCACCACACCTTGGACAAGCACCAGATGGATGCCCAACCTCTTGGACGTGAAGAGGAGAGGGAGAGAAGCAGAGGGGGTATGGAGAAGTGGAGGGGTTTCATATTTTTGCTGGGTATTGAGCAGATTTTCTAAACCCTAGGTGCAGACAGGGTTTAAATAGACCCTACTGCGCCATGCAGTGCCACATCATTCGACCAATCAAAAAATTTTAATTAATTCTGAAAAAAATTTAATTACTAGAGTGATATCATCTGATCATATCAGATAAAAACCCCACCAAACCCTCCTACTATTGGATCCAATATTGGATAAACACAGTGAGATTGGTGCCCAACAGTTTGAGTCGATCAAGGCATAGAGTCCTCATCTCATGGGACTCTATCCTTATCCACTTGGGGCGCACGCCATATCTAATTATGGCACCCACTTTGAGGGTAAAATTAGCAGGTGGACACTCCATAAAAAATCTCTAATGACCTCTTGCCAAGTGGCATTCAGTCCAAGGTCCATGGGTCAACGTTTGACCAATGTCCTAAAACGAAAATGGCAGGTGACAGGAATTAGCAGGTGTTGTCTTAAATTCATCTCATGAATTAAGACAAATTCTTTCTAAGCTGGACTAGCTCCAGTCAGACTGTGAGAAACCTTCTCAAGGTTCTCTGGGTGAGTCAAATCATATTTGGCTCAGTCGAGATAGAAAAGATTACACGAGGAGAAAGTTAGGCTCAATCGTGTGCTAGCACGATTTTCTTGAATCTAATTAGATCTAATCCAAATCAATCGAACTGGACTAGAATAATTGATGACATCTAGACCCTAACTCTTGTTTGTGTGACCTAGTTAGATTCATTTTCGTATGGTAATGAGACATGTCATGATCTCATCATCGACATCATCGAAACTCCTTTCGATGGACCAGAACTCTTCTGATTCAGACAATTAGAATGATCGATCATCAAGATCATTCTAATTGCTCCCAAAATCCATCAATGACACCTAGCAGTATATGGTGGCAACCCATCAGAAATGAAGATGAACCTCTCGGTGCAGCTACCTGTGCGATTGAGTTCTTCTATCATGAGTCCCGATTGAATTAGGGTTAAGGTGAACTCATCAAATCCAACATCAGTCATATGAATCAATCGATTGATCCGAATCTGATGTGAAACCTTAATGGAAAAATTTTTTCCATTATTTCACTCTGCCATGGCCATGGGCTTAAGGATTTGATCTTTCGATCATCATAGGACTACTCCTCTCATCTACCGAGGTTGATAGATCCCTTCTTGGTACGATCTGGTTCCTACAATGAATATGCTACAACCAACATACACTTCAGAGTTTCGAATAGTTAGGAGATCGAGTTATGGTATAGTCAAACTATAACACACTCAAGATGAACTATCGATGTACATCAGGTCAAAGAACTAGACACACAGCTGCAGCATCGAGCTAGTCATCGACGAGAAGGTAGACTTCCTTATGACTGCTCGAGATGGTCACGCTTAATACTCTCATTCTCAATGAATACCTGTACTCTCGCTCTGGTGTCTTCATTTCGTAGACTCAAGATACATCTACTTTAAGGAAGCGATCGTACACCAACCTTCCGGATCGATCACCATCCTCGTGATGATCCTATGGTCATGAGCTGTTTATGAGTTAGTTATGTAAATTAATGTCTTAAATTTTTAACTCTTGAAAATATGAATTAACATTTCTACTAACTCAAAGGATGTATCACAGACATAATGTACACAATGTAATAGTAGAATAACCCTTTTATTTATTTATAGTCAAAATTATAAATTTATCCTTACATTTGTACAGGAATGTGTCAGCCAATTTGGCATTTAGGACACACATCTAATAAACTCCCACTTGACCTAATGCCAATTGGCTATATATCTAAGTCCCATCTTCTCAAGGTGGGCTTCGATCTTCGTTGGCCTAATGGCTTTATCAGTGGGTCTGCCATATTGTCTGTAGAGTCGACTCTCTTAACCTCGACGTAATCTTTTTCGAGATAATCACGGATCAGATGGAATCGTCGCTCGATATGCTTGAACTTCTGATGAGACCTTGGCTCCTTAGCTAGGGCTATGGCGCCATTATTGTCGCAGTAAAGAGGGATGGCATCTGATGACATCACTCCAAGCTCTGTGGCAAACTTCTTATACCAGAATGCCTCCTTCGCAGCTTTCGATGCAGCAATATATTCTGTCTCCATGGTGGAATCAGCAATCATCGTCTACTTGGAACTCTTTCAGCTAACTGCACCACCATTGCAAATGAACAGACTTTCAGATGTCGACTTTCGATCATCTATATCAGACATAAAGTCTGAGTCTGTAAATCCCTGAACCTAGTGTTCTCCATTCTCAAAGATTAGAAACATATCCTTAGTCCTTCTCAAGTACTTAAAGATACATTTCATAGAAGTCCAGTGCTCTTTGCCTGAATTTGATTGATATCTGCTTGTGATACTCACAGCATGGGCTATATCAGGTCGTGTATATAGCATGGCATACACGAGGCTCCCTATTATCGAAGCATAAGAGATCTTGCTCATGCGTTCAATCTCCTCAGGTGTGCTAGGGCACATCTTCTTGGAGAGATGAATGTCATGTCTAAAAGGTACTAAACCTCTTTTGGAGATTTTCATGCTAAATCTTTTTAGCACCTCCTCTATGTACATCTTCTGTGAAAGTCCCAGCATCCTATTTGGTCTATCTCTATAGACCTTAATACTCAATATAAAGGATGTCTCTCCTAGATCTTTCATAGAGTACTCCTTAGACAACCATACTTTGACTGAGGTCAACATGAGAATGTCATTCCCAATTAGGAGGATGTCATCTACGTACAGTATGAGGAAGACAAGCACCAGATGGATGCCCAACCTCTTGGATGTGAAGAGGGGAGGGAGAGGAGCAGAGGGGGCATGGAGAAGTGGAGGGGTTTCATATTTTTGCTGGGTATTGAGCAAATTTTCTAAACCCTAGGCGCAGACAGGGTTTAAATAGACCCTGCTGCGCCATGCAGTGCCACATCATTCGATCAATCAAAAAATTTCAATTAATTCTGAAAAAATTTTAATTGGTGGAGTGATATCATTTGATCATATCAGATAAGAATCCTACCAAACCCTCCTACTATTGGCGCCAACACTGGATAAACACAGTGAGATTGGTGCCCAACAGTTTAAGTCGATCAAGGCATAGAGTCCTCATCTCATGGGACTCTATCCTTATCCACTTGGGGCGCACGCCATATCTGATTATGGCACCCACTTTGAGGATAAAATTAGCAGGTGGACACTCCACAAAAAATCTCCAATGATCTCTTGCCAAGTGGCCTTCAGTCCAAGGTCCATGGGTCAACGTTTGACCAATGTCCTAAAATAGAAATGGCAGGTGACAGGAATTAGCAGGTATTATCTTAAATTCATCTCATGAATTAAGATAAATCTTTTCTAAGCTGGACTGGCTCCAGTCAGACTGTGAGAAACTTTCTCAAGGTTCTCTAGGTGAGTCAAATCATATTTGGCTCAGTCGAGATAGAAAAGATTACACGAGGAGAAAGTTAGGCTCAATCATGTGCTAGCATGATTTTCTTGAACCTAATTGGATTTAATCTAAATCAATCGAATTGGGCTAGCTCAATTGATGACATCCAGACCCTAACTCTTGTTTGTGTGACCTAGTTAGGTTCATTTCCGTATGGTAATGAGACATGTCATGATCTCATCATCGACATCATCGAAACTCCTTTTGATGGACCAGAACTCTTTTGATTCAGACAATTAGAATGATCGATCATCAAGATCATTCTAATTACTCCCAAAATCTACCAGTGACACCTAGCAGTATATGGTGGCAACCCATCAGAAATGAAGATGAACCTCTCGGTGCAGCTACCTTTGTGATTGAGTTCTTCTATCATGAGTCCCGACTGAATTAGGGTTAAGGTGAACTCGTCAAACCCAACATCAGTCATATGAATCAGTCGATTGATCTGAATTTGATGTGAAACCTTAATAGAAAACTTTTTTTCATTATTTTACTCTGCCATGGCCATGGGCTTAAGGACTTGATCTTTCGATCATCATAGGACTACTCTCATCTACCGAGGTTGATAGATCCCTTCTTGGTGCGATCTGATTCCTATAATGAATATGCTACAGCCAACATACATCTCAGGGTTCTGAATGGCTAAGAGATCGAGTTATGATGTAGTCAAACTATAATACACTCAAGGTAAACTGTCGATGTACCTCAGGTCAAAGAACTAGACACACAGTTGCAGCATCGAGCTAGTCATCGACGAGAAGGTAGACTTCCTTATGACTGCTCGAGGTGGTCACGCTCAGTACTCTCATTCTCAATGAATACCTGTATTCTCACTCTGATGTCTCCACACCGTAGACTCAAGACACATCTACCTTAAGGAAGCGATCGTACACCAACCTTTCAGATCGATCACCATCCTCGTGATGATCACCATCCTCGTGATGATCCTATGGTCAGGAGCTGTTTATGAGTTAGTTATGTAAATTCATGCCTTAAATTTTCAACTCTTGAAAATATAAATTAACATTTCTACTAACTCAAAGGATGTATCACAGACATAATGTACATAATGTGATAGTAGAATAACCCTTTTATTCATTTATAGTCAAAATTATAAATTTGCCCTTATATTTGTACAGAAATGTGTCAGTCAATTTGATATCTAGAGCACACATCTAACATTTATTTGGATCTAATTGGATTGGATTTGAAAGAAATCCAATTGGTTAAACCCTAGAGTCCCAAATGAGTAAGACTCTATCCCTTGCGCCACCTAAATTATCTCACACTTTTTCTTATCATATAAAATCAGTTTGTACATGAGAAAATCAAAAAATAATCCTTCTTTTGTCACTCATTAAGGATAAGAATTGATTGATTTTGATTTGAATTCAAATTAGTTTGAATTTCAACTTAAAACCTTATCCATATCCATCCACACGTTGGCTGCTTTTGAAAGGGTCTATTATGTATGAGAAAAGGAGGCCTTTCCAACTAATTTTCATACACAATTTTCTTTAATATGTACCTCTTTAAGTTAGATAAGGGTGAGAAAAAGTTTGAGTCAAATTGAAATTCAAAAGAGTTTGAATTGCAACAAACTCCAGCCCTTATCCTATTTTATCTGGTTTGTGCGACAACCATAAAAAAGCCATAATTTTGTATGCCAAAAGAAGAGAGCTCTTCACCATGAGATATCAAAGAGAAAGAGGATAAAAATACTTCTTTGGGATATGAGGATTGGGTGGGTTTCCTTCCTTCTTGGCGTGAACAAAAGAGGAGACCGTTCTCCTCTTGGGTGAGAGACCTAGAATTATTCTAGATTTTTGGGTGAGAAAAAAACCAAAGAGAAGAGAGTCTTCATCTAAATTTTCTCCACCATCCAGCATCCTTCTCTAATCTATCTTCAACATTGAAAAGGTTCGAGATGATTGAAGAAAGAGATCAAGTCAAATCTGCCATCAGAAGCTGACTGCGCGAGCTAGCACTCCCGCGGATGGCTGATCGGTCCGAGGAGCTTTGTGTGGACCATCCGTAGAAGCCGGATGCTTGTCCGACTGCTCGACATTAGTGAGAGCTTCATACCATACTTATCAATAGTACAAATCATTAACCCACAAAAAGGTGATGAGTTTGAAACTCTATCGACATAATCTAAATGTTAGATCAAATTCAGGGCATCATGTGATCGATGTAGTTTTCTATTTTATTTTAGATTTTATATGTAAATTTTTTATATTATAGATCCTTAATAGTAGTTTAGATATGATCTAAGATATATTTAGAATATTAAAATTTTTAATTTTTTATTATTTTGCTATAAAATTTTAAAAATATATTCTTTGAACTATCTATTTTTTCTTTCAGTTGCTACTCCAGGGCTAATGACCTTCCAAAGGGAGAAAAAAAGATGTAGAACTCTGAATATGCAGAAGAATAGATCAGTTCTCATTGCATAAAATCTTTTTTTATCCTCAAAAATAGCATGCAAAATCCATCAGCATCTATCAGATTTTAGACATCATATGGGAACAAAAAAAAGTGCCCATAGCAATTTGTGGAGCCATTCTCTTCAATATTCATTAATTAAGTTTAAATCATCATCAGAAAAAATAAGAAGGCAACCATAAGAATATAGCGAGCAAAATCCATTGGCATCCATCAAGTTTAAGATATCATATGGGTAGAAGAAAAAGAAACTAGTCCATTCAATATCCATTTAGTTTGGATCATCATCAGAAAAAATAAGAAGGCAATCATAAAAATATAGCAATCAAAACTCATCGACACCCATCATCTTTAAGACATCATATGGAAAGAAGAAAAAGAGGCTAGTCTCCTCAATATCTATTTAGTTTGGATCACTATCAAGAAAAATAAGAAGGCAACCATAAGAATATAGCAACCAAAACCCATCGGCACCCATCAGCTTTAAGACATCATATGGAAAGAAGAAAAAGAGTCCATAACATAACCCCAAGTCTTGTGCATCTAATTGATATGGCCCCTGCCGTCACTAATACTCATAATAGTAGGTGCACTAGCGTGGGGATGGGGCCGTGTGCTGGGGGTGGTGGGATAGGGGTCGTGCGATCAGGCCGACAGGGATAGGGCCACGGTTTGATCGATGGGGCAGGGGTCATAAGGTGTGATCGGCAGGGTCGAAGCGGCCTTAGAAGAGGTGGGGCCGGGGCAGCTGGCTCTAGGTTGGGATGTAGGAGGCACTGGCGAGGTTGGGGCAGCCATGGGAAAGGCGTCGTTGGGGCAGTGGGCTTGGGGTCGCGGCATAGGAGGCACCAGTGGGGTCAGGATAGCCATGGGCAAGGCGGGGCCGGGGTGGCTTGCTCAGGGCTGTGACGTAGGAGGCACCGGTGAGGTCACGATGATGGGCATGGGGCCGCAGTGTAAGAGGCATCGGTGGGGTCAGGATAGCCGCTAGTGAGGCGGGGTCGGGGTGGCTGGCTCGGGGCCACAGTGTAGGAGGCGCCGATAGGGTCGGGGCGACCACAAGCGAGGTGGGGCCAGGGTGGCTAGCTCAGGGCCATGGTGTAGGAGGTGCCGGTGGGGTCGGGGCAGCTACAGGCGAGGCAAGATCGGGACGGCGGGCTTGGGGCTATGGCGTAGAAGGCACCGATGGGGTCGGAACGTCGAGGAGGATGCATGGAGAGTGGGGAACGTCAAGAAGGATGCACTAGGGAGGGGGTCGCCATCAATCAGGAGAAGGTGCCAGTGAGGTGGGGAAAAATTAGGAAGGAGAAGAACGAGAGGGGATTCGCAGGAAGGAGGAGAACGAGCATGAAATTTTTTTTCCCTCCAACGGGCTGGGAGTGTTTTCTAGCCAAACATTACTGTCGATAATACGATTAGTAAAACTTCATTTTACGTGCCAAGGTATTAGCGATGATAGTTTTCATCACTAATGTTACACCCCCGATCCGAGATTATGAATCGAGGGTCATGGCAACCGCCGCATACTCATAGAAAACTCTTTCCATAAGCATGCAAGGCATCTTATCATGCTATTCTAAAATAACAGCAGAATAATTAATCAATAATTCAAATTCAAAACGTAATGATCTAAATTTCTTCTTTAATATCTCAATAAATTTAACAATGATTCATAGGCCTTACATCAAATTTAATAAGACTTTCAACCTAAAATAAAAGTATAGAGATTTTGCTTCTGATCACTCTTCCATTCATATCTTATATCATCTTAATTCCTCAACATCTGTAAAAACAGTAAAATAGGAGGTAATGAGCTAGACAGCCCAGTAAACAATGATCACTTCTCAACAGATTTCATCAGGCATTTAAGTAAATAATCATTTATAGAAAATAAGCATATAGAGTTCATTAATTCGAAATCAATTTCAATTATGCAACATAATTCAAGCCAAATTTATTTCTTTTTCGAAAATTTAAGTTTCTTTTCAGATTTTAATTTCTTTCGTTCTTAAATTCTTTTCGTCAACCATGAGCTATGACCATATTTTCTCTGTGGCAGGGTTATAACACCGCGTATCTTCTTGCGGTGAGCTATAAATCATCTGACAGTAAAGTCCTTCAGAACCGCTGGTCTCTCTGGCGGTTTGTCGCTGGTCTCTCTGGCGACATGAACCCTCAAGACAAATCAATTGCCAACGTATATGCCCCCATTGGCAGGGTCCTTTACATAGTCAGGTTGTTAATTCATATTGTTCTTATATCAGAATTCTTCATAAATCATGTTTCATATTCTAATTTTGATAATAAAATATATAATCATGTAGTATCAAAATCAATCAATATAATACATCATGGAATCAATATGTTCAATCATGCTTCATCATAACATTTCAAATAAGATATTTTTATAACAAAATACCATTCATCCAATTCATGCATCGTTTCACAAATCATGTCAGAAAAATATATTATAATTTATCGATAAATCTAGAAAAAGTGAAACATTACTTACCTTGAACGTATTTCAATAAATCCACATAATTCTATAAATTTTTTTCCAAAAATTTTATTTGTAGATTATATCGTGATATCCTATGATCAAACATCCACAATCCTATATAGAATCAATTTCAATAATTAGAAAGAATACGAATACCATATTTCAACGGTTTAAATTGGGTCTGATCATCTAATTTTATCTAATCAAAATCTAATTAGGACCTAAACGATCCAAAGTTTGACTATCAGATCAAATCGAATTCGAAGTGATAGAATCGAGATTTCTTCATCGATTTCATAAAATCAAGTAAAGAGAGACAATTAGAGGAGAGAGAATTCATGAGGTACAATTTGAATTGATCAGGTGACACAATCCAACATTACGATTGGTTCAAAATCTCGATTGGTGAAATCAACATGATCAAATCAAGTCATGGCTAGATCAAAATCATGGATGATCAAATCTAAAGATCCATGGTCTGATCAAGGTGGGTGTTAGTACGCTGTCTGACAACTATGAATCAGGATTCTTCATTAGAATCAGATCAAGACTATTAAAAAAAATTTCTTTGTTCACTAACTTTTTTAGAGAGAGAATCAATCAAGAGAGAGAATATTTTAGAGAGAGAAAATTCTAGAGAGAGAAAACTCATCTTGAATTCTTCAGATAATATGATTCAACAAATTATGATCGATCAGATCAAATCATGCTGAAATTATCATATAGATAATTCAATAAAATAAAATCTTAAAAATACCTAATCTGATCAAAGTGGATATCGGTGTACTGTCCGATGATCACAGATCAAAAATCCATCACGAGAATTATTTAAATTCATCATCATTCTTCTCAAAATTTTAGAAATTTTAGGAGAGAGAAATAACTTAGAGAGAGAAAGTAGAGAGAGAAAGTTCCATTCTAGAGAAAAAAATACTAGTTCAGGTTGAAGGGAGAGAGGGAAGAGAGAGAAACTCTCTTTCTCATATTTTATTATTTATATCATTATTTATTTATTTATTTATTTAATTTTTTTTTCTTTTTTTTCTTTCTTTCTTTTTTTTTCTTTTTCTTCACAGAAGAGAGAGGAGAGAAAATCTTATTTATTATTATTATATTATTATTATTTTATTTTTCTTCTTCTTCTTTTATTTTTTTTCTTTTTTCTTTTCTTTTCCTTCTTCTTTTCTTTTTCTTTTTCTTTTCTTTTTCTTTTCCTTTTCTTTTCCTTCTTCTTCTTCTTTTTCTTTTCTTCTTCCCGGGCTTGCTTTGATCAAAACAAGGGATCTTAAATCCCCTCATTGGTTGGCCGATCGACAACGCAGTCGGCACGGAGATGGTCGGCGGCTGAAGGAGCGTGACTCGCCACCCGAATGAGCCCAAACCGGTGGCCGACGATGACCACCGGCACCCAAAAAAATCAAAAGAAAATCGAACCCCTTTTTCATGAAAATCTGACGACTCTGGTCGCCGGTGAACATGCATACTGACACGGGAAGGAAGGGGGAGAAGAGAGGAAGGGGAGGAGGCTTACCTCCGACGCTGGCGAGGCTTTTCCGACGAGCAATTGGACGGGCACAGGGATGGGTCTTCGTGAGGATTTTTCAGCGATCTCTGCCATTTTGCCTCGAGATTTCTCGATGAGTGGGAGAGAGGAGGGTTCTCCTCCTTAAATAGAGCGAGAGAAGGGATCTTTTCCGACTCTGATTGGGAGCCGGTGAGAGGAGGAAGAAGACTCCCTTCGGGAGTTCTTCTCCTCTATTTTTCTTCTTTTTTTTTTTATTTGGGCTTTGTGAAGGAACCAGATCTAGGGTTTCAGGGTTAGATCTTGAAAAAGAGGGTTAGATCTTGAAACTTTTTCAAAATCATTCAGCGGAAGACTAAAATAAATCAAAATTTATTTTCTAAGATCAGAAAATCCCTAGATCTAAGATCCTATTACATGATTATTACATGGCATTAAATCAGAAATTAAAATATATAAATATAGCATGAACTACATGTTGATCATATCAACATGTTTCTATACTACATCTAATGTATGTATTAAACAATAGATCAGATCTATTATCTTGCAAGTTAGACATTCTAACCTTGCTGATCTGGGCTTGAGGATGATGTTGCAAGCCACACACGTGTCCGGCCTCTAAGAGTCGTCCACACGAGCCCACGAATCTCGATCAGAAGTCCTGCTTCAGAAAATCAGCACAGTATGCTAGTACTGCGCTGATCCTTCTTTGATGGTTGATCAGGTGCCACCTTCTTCTTGATTTGGACTCTTTCAAAGATGAAAAGTAGAAGGAGGAGTTTCAGATCTGAGACACTCTCAGGAAACTCAAGATGGAGGAAGGAAAGTTATGAAAACAAAAACCCAAGAAGAAGACCCTCTTCTTCTTCACGTTTTTCTCTCTAGACACCCAAACTTGTGTCTTTTATATCTCCACGACCCAAAGGTATTTCTCTCTGATTTTTGGATGGCAAAAAAGACTCTCAAATCTCTAATTTCTTCTCAAATTTCATAAAGAAACTCGTCTTATATAGAGAGATATGATAGAGTCCTTGTCTAGGTCAAACACCTAGTCAAGGCTTATCCAAACATGGCAAGTTAAGGGACGCCCAACTCTTGAGCACCTCCTTCATATTTTCATATATGGATCAATAGAAAAGGGTGCACAATGTATACCCTAAAAACCATAAAAATTCCAAAAAAAAATTAGATAAATTCAGTGCAAAATTGAAAGAGTTTTGGATTTCTAAAACTCTATCTCATAGAATTCGAAATCCAAACTTATTCCTTTTAGATTTGATCCAAACCACCTTCCATGTAAGAAAGAAGAGAGGAGACCTTTTGTGAACGTGGGAGAGATCTGAGAGAGGACTTTTGTCGCACAAAATAAGTGGAGATTGACGTTGAATGAGAGAGGGCGTGGAGAAGGCTTATGTGGCACAAGGTGGAATCCTAGTCTTACTAGGATTCTGTCTTATGACTTGTTTTAATTTGGTTTTCCAAACCAAATCAAATCAAAATTAGATCAACCCAATTAAAATAGGTCTTAACCCAATTAAGAATCTAATTTAATTAGATTAAATTAGATTTAAATCTGATTTAATTTTCTAATCAAATTAGAAATTAGATTGACCCGTCCTAGTTGAACTAGGACTAGTTTTTCCTTGCACTTGGCTTATCCAATAAACCAATTGAACTTGATCCAATCAAGCCCAAACCAAATCTAATTAAATTATATTTAATTAGACTTAATCTCAGCCCATTGGCTTAATCAAATTAAGCCAATTAGCAATCGAATTGCTAATCGATCCTCCTGCAACACTTGCACTGGGTTAAATGTCAATCGTATTGATCATTTAACCCTAGAACGATTCTTAATCGTTGATCAACCATCTGATCGGATCATGAACTCTAATGTATGTGACCTCATAGGTCCTAACCTAAACCGGTAGTATAGGAACAAATTTCTATATCAATCGAAGTGACCATCTAGCAATGGTACCCGACGACCGGATAGGTCGAATGTGTAGAACAACATCCTTAGAACCCATGCGGATATAGTTTTCATATAATTCATCCCCTTGACCAAAATGATCATAGGACACCCCAGAGTTTAACTGTCAACTCTGATCAGGTTGTCCACATTGTATTTCAAAATATCAAATCCATCTGATGGATTACCCTGGCCAAGGTTTTGCTAAATTGAAATACAGTGACTCATTCTTCTCCAACTCTTGGAGTAGTCAATCCCATCTCGATCACACTCTGACTTCGCAAGTACTTGACTGTGCCCAGAAGCCTTCCGTCTCTGAATTAGAAATTCAGTTAGTCCAGTACCAAAGCACAGTGAGTTACTTGCAAGTCACTGAGGCGATCTCAAGTCTAAGGGACACTTATACCTATATCCCATCAGAGACATTTTCGACAGCAGAATGCTCTGGAGTTGGTCACGTTCAATGATGATGTACCCTTACATCTCATCTGTATGCCATACCAGTGTCTCCACACTCTTTGGTTAAGAGGACAACCAACCCATATGACCTACAGTGACCTATGCTTGATAGAAGCTGTCGTCCTTATTAACAGCCTATCATTTGGTCGTGAACAGTTTTAAGGACTAATCGATAAATCCTCTCTTTATCGAACTTAAATAGTCCTAAGGACTTCATCATAACAACGGAGTTCATTAGAAGATGAAAGCTTATGATGAAAATGCCAAATATATTTTATTTATTAACAAATCAATTACAATACTTGATTGCTCAACCGTCAACAGCTTGACGATTGGATTTTTGGGACACATTTCCCAACAACTCCCACTTGTCCTAAAGCCACTCGGCACAGTATCTAATACCCATCTTCGACTTGTGGTTGTCGAACTCCTTTATTGCCAGGGCTTTAGTGAAGGG